>NW_008628943.1:78292-96200 GCF_000691845.1 Merops nubicus
TAAATATGTAGGTCAGAAGGAATGAGGCGTTTGGAGCCTGAGCAGCAGTCAGGCTCTGGGGGTGGAGGTCCTGGTGCTGTTACTCGAAAAGCTGGTCAGAGCTCCTGGTCTCCATGTGCATCTGTAAGAAATTCTTGGTGCTCCGAGTGGCTGCCTCACTAGCAGCTCTGGGTGCTGGTTCTGGGGGTAAGTGTTGGCTTACGATTGAGAAATATCTAAAACAAAGAGTTTGGATTTTTTAACTCGTGAGCTGGTGCTGCCTCTGGTGCATGGTTCTACTTTGGAGGGCTGACTGAAGGTAAGATAGAAGATAAGGTGGAAAGCAAGTCAATATGCCAGAATTGGCTGGTTTTAGGCAAGTACAGGTATGAGCAGCAGGGAGGTAAAGGATAGTGAATATAAATTCATTTTGGCCTATATCAAAACCAGTGTGGCCAGCAGGGGTAGGGAAGTGGTCATGCCCCTGGACATGGCACTGGGGTGGCCACAGCTTGAGCCTGCACTCAAAGGAAGAGTTCAGGGAAAGACCTTGAGGGGCTGGGGTGGGTCCAGAGAAGGGCAGCGAAGCTGATGAGGGCTGTGTGGAACATGGCTGGTGAGGAGCAGCTGAGGGAGCTGGGGGTGCTGAGCCTGGAGCAAAGGAGGCTCAGGGGAGACCTTCTGGCTCTGCACAGCTCCTGACAGGAGCCTGGAGCCAGGGGGGGGTCGGGCTCTGCTCCCAAGGAACCAGCAATAGGACCAGAGGCAATGGGCTGAAGTTGCCCCAGGGGAGGTTTGCTTGGACATCAGGCAGAATTTCTCTCCTGGCAGAGTGGTGAGACATTGGCCCAGGCTGCCCAGGGAGGGGCTGGAGTCCCCAACCCAGGAGGGGTTCAAAAAGCATGTGGCTGTGTCACTTGGGGCCCTGGTTTAGTGGCCATGGTGGTGCTGGGTTGACAGCAGGACTTGCTGATCTCAGAGGTCTGTGCCAACCTTAATGATTCTTTGAATTAAATCTGTTGGGAAGATGAAATGCTAAAAAACTGCTAACAAAGGCAAATGATTTGTACGTATGGGCAAGGTATTTGCAGACATTTGTAGACTATTACTGTGTCAGGAGTTCTTCAAAGAGTCTGGAAAAAGGAGGCAACTGATACAAATGGAGCCTGGGACCCAGAGCTGGGGAGATTTAAGATTGGTACACGACAGTACAAACACAATCAGCTCCAAACCATCTGCAGGGCGTGGGGGCAGCAGGTCCCAGGTGATGGAGGAGGACAAGCACCATGCCCAGGTTAGAGATGTGAAGCACCACTCATCTGCAAGCTCATTTAAATTAATGAGAAGATATTAGAGCAAGTGGTGGAACAACCAGCTAGAGAATAGCAGGGTGATAAACAGCGTGTGCTGCACTCTGGACTCTTTCAAGCTCCTCTTTTTGATGGGGTAGCAGATGAGGTGTAGGTAAGACAAGGTGCAGTGGGTAAAGATGTTTCTTTAACATGACCTCAGTTTTCTACTTTGGCTGTTTAGTTTTGAGGAGACACAGCCAGTTCTGTGCACTCCTCAGCTGGAGAAACAGCTCTTGAAAAGTTGTTGTTAGTGGGTCACTCTCAAGCAGTTGCTGGATGTGTCACATATGGTGGTGGTGTGTGGACCTTATTTGTACAGAATCATGGAACAGTTTGGGGTAGAGGGGACCTTTAAAGCTCATCCAGTCCAACCCCTGCAGGGACAGGGACATCTGCAGCTAGAGCAGGGTGCTCAGAGCCCCCCCAACCTCCCCTGGGATGGTTCCAGGGATGGGGCAGTGACCACCTCTCTGGGCAGCCTGGGCCAGGGGCTCACCACCCTCAGCAGCAAAATTATCTTCCTTGTCTCTAGTCTAAATCTCCCTTCCCTTAATTTAAATCCATCCCCCTTGTCCTGTCCCAACAGGCCCTGCTCCCCTGTGAGCACTGGCCGGGGAGCTGTGCCCAGTGCCTGTGGGCACATCCTGGGGGCTGGGGACACGAGGTGCTCAACCCCCTCTGGAACAGGCCCCCGGGCAGGAAATGGCTCTCAGGGACCCAGCAGAATCCGTTAGGCTGCCTGGGGTGGGCATGGGGTAAGAAGAAATCCTGTCCTCCCATAGGGTCTTACAGACAAAGAGGCACTTTGTGTCAAGCTGAAGAGCAATTTGTAGGTTTGTTTTTTGTGATACTTTGGGTAAATGTGATCTGGTCCCTGTGCAGAAGGATAAAGCTTAGAGAAGGTTGGAGTTCCTCAGTACGAGTCACCAAATCACCACCTGATGGTACGTAAGGGAAATTTTCTTTAAGAATTTTTCTGGCTTTTTATACCTCAACTATTTAATTTTTGTTTTAGATCCACTGTTTGGCTCTTGGATTTCCCAGGGGTGGGGGGCACTGTGCTTTGAAAGCCCCAGTCCTACTTGCAGAGTGGCAGAAGCTCGTGCATGAGCTGCCTGTCTGTGCTCACAGTGTCCTGGACCCTCTCCAGCTGTGGGGCTCCATGTACCTGAGAGGTGCCTTGCAGCACAAGTCACAGCTTGTACCTCACCATCATCTGTAGGTCCTGCTCATATTCCCAGCTTCTCAGTTGCATGTCTGGGGATCTAGTGTGTCTCTGGTAACGTTTGCTCATCCTTCCCCACCCACATCTCCAGAGGTTTGGGAGAGACCCGTGTCCCTGCTTCAGAGACTATTTCAGTGTCCCTGGAGGAGGAGTGTGAACCTGGTGTGCCCTGGCAGCACTCCGGGGTCAGTTCATGCCTCTGTGTGTCCTGTTTGAAAGGCCTGAGCACCCAGCTCAGCACTGACCTTTGCTGGATGGCTCCTTGTGCTGCTCCTTGCTGCTGCCTCTGCTCTTCTCCAGGGCGTGTGCTCTGAAGTGCTGTGCAGTTCCCTGACCCTGCATTAACCTGCAGCACCGTCAGTCTCCTCCAGACAGCCATGGCCAGGGGAAGGTGCTGCTGCAGCTCCCCCCGAGCCCACTGCAAGTTCTGATCACGTCTTTGAGCTGGAGCACTGCCCGAGTCTCCAAAGCTGTTTAAATTTGGTAACAGCCCTTTCAGGGCAGTAGCTTTCTCCTGCTGGGAATGCAGGATGACAGCAGTCTGGGTCACAGCTCACTGCTGGAAACTGCTCTGTCACTGTGGCGTGGTGACAGCAGAAGGGACACGCTCTCCCTGCCCGGGGTGGCACCGAGGGGCTGGAGTCTGCTGCACAAACTTCTGAACCAAACTCGTCTCACTCGTGATCGTTCTCAGCACTCCCAGACCTGTGTGTTCACCGGGTGGGGTCCCTGCACACCGGAGCTCGGGCTGGGCTGGCACCAGGGGGTGAGACCCCACCACTGGTCCTCACACCTCCTGGACCCTGCTCCACTGCCAGCAGTCTGGGTTATGAGCAGCTCTTGCCTGCCCACCATACAGAGCCAGCAGTTCCCACACTGGGAGCCTTATGCCTCCAAATTTTGCTTAATTCAGTGACATCAATTTTAGGTGGGGCTGCCTGGTCCAGAAATTCAGAGACTTTCTTGTACGCTCTCCTCAGTTATGGGGCCAGATGCAAGGCCAGGGATGGGGGCAGTGATTTAGCTGACTCAGTCTTGCTGTTATTGCTTTGGGGTTTCTCTGTGTAGGGTTGTTCATTCATATTGTCTGCATCTTGTGTTGGGCCTGTAGAACAGGTTTGGGGGGGTTGCATGGCTTTGGTGTGAAGTACTCACTGCCAAGGATATGCAGAACACCCTCAGCTTCAGGAAGGAACCCCAAGGGACATGGTCAAACTGTCATGTCGCTGAGCCCTCCAAAATCTGTTATCAAAAAACAAACAAAAAGCTGGAGAATAGCAAAAAGTAAAAATAATCAACCACACGTCAAGTATCTGAAGCTGTAAAATGCCAGGGGAGGCAGAGAGTGTCCTGGGATCTCACCTGCCCCTGCAGAACACCAGCCTTGTTCTCTAGCTCACCGAGCAGCCTGCTCAGGGAGCCCCTGCTGGGTCCTGAAGAAGTCTCCTGGGTGGAGCTGTTTTGTTGGTGTCCCTGTGGCAGCACTGTGGAAATGAGTCTTTAGAGAGGTCTTTAGAGAGCCTTTTGTTCCAGAACAGGACTGCAGGTGCCTTCCTTGTTCAAAATGCAGCCGGAGTGTGATGCTACCTGGAGGACTCTGAAGGGAGTATCTGGTGGGAGGTGTCCTGCATGGCCGTGTGGAGCATTGGCAGCAGGCTGTGAGGCCTCTCCAGTAACACCTCAGGTGTGACAGCAAATCCCTCCCTTTCCCAGCACCTGACATCCCCAGTGGGAAGCAGGAGCACGTGAACAAGCATTGCTTGTAGAGTCATGGAGTCAGAGTGGTTTGGGTTGGAAGGGACCTTAAAGCTCATCTAGTTCTGACCCCCTGCCATGGGCAGGGACACCTCCCACTAGAGCAGGTTGCTCCAAGCCCCATCAATCCTGGTCTTGAACACATTCAGTGATGGAGCATCCACAGCTTCCCTGGGTAACCCCTTCCACTGTCTCACCACCCTCAGGGTGAAGAACTTCTTCCTCATTTCTACTCTAAATCTCCCCTCTTCCAGTTTGAAGCCATTACCCCTCATCTTACCACTACAAGCCCTTGTATCAAGTCCCTCCCCAGCTTTCTTGTAGTTCCCCTTCAGACACTGGGCAGCTGCAAGAAGATCCCCTGAGTGTTTCTCTTCTCCAGGCTGAACCACTCAAGCTCTGTCCTGCTGGGCTCCCAGCAGAGGTGCTCCAGCCCTGCAGAGCAGTGAGAGCTGAGGGTGAGGGCTGCTTGCCCTGCACCTCTGGCTCTGCCAATGCAGCCTGATGCAATCACTGTTGAAGGAACATCTCTTGAGGAAGAGTAAGGAAGGGAAGAAGAAAGCTATACAGTAAACTGTAACAGTTGCTTTTTCCCTTGCAGATTTTTGTCTGTGTTTGCAAGGCAGAATGTGACCCTGGTGCTGAAGTGCAGAGCTGCTGCCTGTGCATCTCCCCCGTGGGAGCTGCTGGTTCTGAGAGCCCTGTGCACGGCAGCCCGGGCTGTGGGACAGGGTGGGAGCTCAGAGGGAGAGCACTGAAATCTTCCTCCACGTGTCAGCACCAGCAGAAATGCCCTGTAGTTTCCTCAGGACCTGGAATATATTCCTGATCTTTTTTCCATCCAATTGAATGGATTTTAATTTGCTTCTCATTGCAGCAAATGGAAGGGTTTAATCTCAGCCGGATTGGGTTTCAGCATTAGCTCCTGCTAGTTCAGCCTTTATCTGCAAGGACAGACACATTTTGCTCCAAAAGCACCATCTGAAGTGCCTGTGCAGGCCTGGGAGGCTGGAAGGGACCTCTGGTGTCAAGTCCAACACCCTTGCTCAAAGAGAGGAAACCAGAGGAGGCTGTTTGGACTCTGTCCAGCTGGGGTTGGAGTTACCTCCAAGGATGGAGACTCAACAGCCTTTCTGGGCAACCTGTCCAGTGTTCTGTTCCCCCCCAAATTGTCTTTAAAAATAAAAAGCTGAAGTGGAGTTGCCTGTATTTAAGCTGGACAAGAGGAAGGTCTCTGGGCAGAAGGTGACCAGCTTCATAGCTCTGGTCTGGAAAAGTTCTTCTCCATCAAGAGTTGCTGCCCCTCGTGGAGGAACCAGGTGCCACCAAACCAGCTCAAAACCTCGTGTGGACTATAAAAATTGCCACGTTACCAAAGCCCTGACTTCTGACAGTGCTTCTTACAGCACCTTGGCAGGAGCTGGGCGCCGTGCCCGCGGGGTGCTGGGGGCTTGCCCTGCCCTTCAGCTGGCAGAGGGTTTCTGGAGGGGCACAGCTTGTCCTGCCAGGCTCAGGTGGTGGCTTCAGCGAGGCAAACCTGGTGTCTGTGCAGGACCCTGCCCCAGAGCCCTGGGCTGGGCAAACTGAGCTTTAAGATTGGCTGTAGGAACAGAGCTCTTAAGCTTCTCGTTCTCTGTGTGCTTGGCTTGGGGCTGGCAGGGACATCTCCTGGCTGCAGACTCGTTTATTTTGAAGATACTTAACCTCTAGCTAGAGATCTGGTCAGTGACCTATCAAGATTAGCATCTCCTGCAGGGAAAAGGCTTTATCATGGTAATCCTCTCCTGGGGTGCTCCTTGCTGGCCGTTCACCCTGCAGTGTCCTTCACTTCGGCTCCAGGTTTTCTGTAGTCTCCTGGAGGTCTGAGCACAGCAGGCTGCCTGGTGGGAGGGTCCGTGTCCTAGGTTGCCAGAAGGGCTCTTTCCTATGGATTAGCCTCTGAATGGGCTGCGTGGCCGTGCTGATCTGCAGAGCAGAGACAGAGCCACCCAGCTGGCTGTCAGCAGCCCTGCTGCCTGCTCGGGCTCACCCCGCAGCCTGCCGTGGCATCAGCTCAGGGAAGGTGCTCCTTGCATGGGATCCATATTTTTTCTTTCAGAAGCAAGTTTGCTTTGTAAGTATGTTGTTCATGATATTTTTTTTTTCCCTTTAAGCAAGATTTTGTGAGCTGTAATCCCAGGTTGGTTTATATTATCAACAGTGTAACAGGATTTTCAGCTCTCAGCCAGCTTTAACTCTTGCTGAAACAACTTTCCAGGTCTGTGGGATCTGTCCAGTTTACATGTTGTGTTGAGCACAGTATCTGCTGCTGCTTCCTGTGGACAGGCATTTTCAGGTTTGGTGGCTGTAAGAGTTTGGCTCCTCTTTGTTTGCTCTTGTGTCTGTTATTTGTAGATCACATGCAGCCCGTGTGTTTTTGAATCCTCTCTCATCTGCCTTTGGAGCCTGTTGCTAGAACTATAGGTTTGCAAATACCAGTAGAGTTTTGCCCAACTGCCACAGGAGTTTGATTTCATCTGAGGTTGCACATAAACGTTGCCCTTTATGGATCTTTTTGTCTGCCCAGTCCTTTTCCAGCCAGGTGGGTGGCTCAGGGAGGGTCCCCTCTTCTTTATTTAAAGGTGTGAATGTGACCTGTCTACTAATTAAAATCAAAAGTGGAGGTTTTACTTCTGGTTTACCTGTTGTGACCCTAATTTTAGGTTCTTGACCTGTGAGATCTATTAATAACAGCAATATGCAAGTACTTATTTGTGGTCTAGTGCTAACAGGTTTAGTTCAGTGTCTGGAGTTTAATCAGTGTGATTAGTTGATCAGTTGATCAGACTAGGCATGAGTCCAGTCCAAAAATCTGTTGAAGTTATTTTTGAGAAAATTCATGTCAAATTTTCTTAACTGCTCCCAGGCCTCTTCCTGACACTGACAAGGACATTTACAGTCTCCTGGTTTTTCATGCTTCAAATGGAATTTTATAGGCAAACAAGTGACAGACCCCTGTCCAGAGGAATTGGCAATAATTTGTAATTAAGCCCCTTGCTGCTCTGCACCACAAATGATCATAACTAATAATGTCTCTTGACACCTGTAGGGGCACTTTATCTTCAAAGTACTTTGCAAATTGAAACGATCATTGTCTGTCTCAATAAGAATGGTCCAGCTGGAGCTGCCCCAGGTCCATGAGCAGGCAGCTTTGCCTCGGTAGCTGTGGTGCTGAACCCCAGGGGGTCATTCCTGCCTGGGCCACTGGTCCCACGGCCTCCTTGCCCACAGCTGTACCCTGTCCCGTGCAGAGCTGCCGTGGGGCTGGGCCTGGGGGGTTCTGTGTCCTCCCTGCTGAGGTCAACCATGTCAAATGCAGTCGTTCAGCAGAGTGATGGCTGAAAGCCACTGGCAGGAGAGCAGCACCCTCTTGCCAAGCCAGCCCTGCTTCAGGGTGCCTGCAGCATCTGCAGGGCTGCAGCACGAGAGGGAGGGATAGCTCCACATGGTCAGAGCTTGAATTTATTCCACAGCAGCTCCTCAGTGTTTCTTTCTTGTTTACTAGAATTACACTTGGAATTCTCATTCTCAGGCCCTCCGAGTGCACGTGAAGGTAAAAAGGAAACGTGTTTTATTTGTGTTGAGTTGGATCAGAATGTGGACAGGAGCACTTCTAAATCTGTGAACTTCTGCTAGAGCATCACGTGGCTTCCCACAGCTAGTGCCCACCTTGTGGTGTGTCAGCACCCAGCTGGCAGGCAGTGGCCCCGTGCTTTGAATTTCAGTGGGGAAAAAACAACCCCCTGCAACACTCCAGGCTGGGGCAGAGTGGTTGGGAAGGGCCTGGCAGAAAAGACCTTGGGAGGCTGGAGTGGGTCCAGGGAAGGGCAACAAAGCTGGTGAGGGCTCTGGGGAACATGGCTTGTGAGGGACCTGGGGTTGTTGAGCCTGGAGAAGAGGAGGCTCAGGGGAGACCTTCTGGCTATCCACAGCTCCCTGACAGGAGGTTGGAGTGAGGTGGGGTTGGTCTCTTCTCCCAAGGAACCAGCAATAGGACCAGAGGCAATGGGCTGGAGCTGCCCCAGGGGAGGTTTGATTGGACATGAGGCAGAATTTCTCTCCTGGCAGAGTGGTGAGACATTGGCCCAGGCTGCCCAGGGAGGTGCTGGAGTCCCCAGCCGAAAACTTGTTGATGTGGCTCTTGGGGCCATGGTTTAGTGGCCATGGGAGTGTTGGGTTGATGGTTGGATGTGATGATCTTGGAGATGTTGACAAATTTAATGATTCTGTGGTTCTTTGTATTGGCAGGAGAGTTTGGAGTGTTGCTTTAGGGGCTGGGAGAAGGTGTACATGTTTTTGTGTAAATTTTTATGTTTCTTCCAAGAAGAAACTGGGAATCAGTTTGAAAGGTTAATGTCATCTATAGAAGAGTTAACAAATTCAGAGCTCCTTAAAATGGAAATTAATCTGAAAGGTTGTGAGTTTGGGAATGTGTCTTGGGCGTTTCCACTCTGTTGGTCATAGCTGAAAGCTTCAGGTTTTCTGGGTTTGTTTCTTCCCTTCAGCTGCAGGCTCTGGAAGTGCCTTTGAAAGCAGAACCCACTGGGCTTCTCCCAGGAGCAGCCCAGGCTCTGGGGAGCTGCAGCAGCACAGCCAGTCGTGGCCCAGCTGAAGTTCAGGATCTCCCTGTGCTGCTCTGGAGTGTCAGCCCAAGCCCACAAGCAGTGGCTCCCTTGGAGCCAGCTCTCACCTGCCCTGGGTGTGGCTCTGGCTGCTCTTCACAAGGGCTTCATTTGTGCCTTGCTGCTTCCCCCATCCTCCCACTGCTGCCTGCTGCTGCTGCTTGTGCTGCTGTGCTAAGGGATTTGAAGCTGACATGTCAAAAACAGTGTCAGTGGAGGTGCATGTGTGGTTCCCTTCTTATCCAAAGCTTTCCCCAGCATGAGGGAGAGGACCTTGCTCCCTGCAGCACTCTCAGGGGTGCAGCCTGCCAGGACAGACGGGATCCGCGTGGTCCCGAAGCTGCTGGTGGAGCTGGGGCTGTTGTCAGTGTTCTGTGCCTCTGCCTGGCGTGGCAAGGGCTCTGCAGGCTCCTGCTCAGGCACCACTTCATCCCAGGGTGCCACACTGGGGGAAGGGAACTGGCTGGAACAAAGTGGAGGTGTTTTTACAGCAGACTCCAAGCATGCGAGGTGAGGAAGAGGAGAGCCCCCCGTGTGCCTTAGTGCTGCTGCTGGAGGGTCTCTCAGTTCAGAGCTGACTTCTCTTGCTTTGGTTCTCAAAAGAGCTTCCAGCTGCTTGGGAGGACATCAGGAAAAGCCTGATCTGTGTATTTTCAATATTTCTTGTGACAAACCTTATTGAAATAGTTTTATGTAGCCTAAATTCTTTAATTCCATGCTTTTTCCTGTGGGGTGTTTGTTGGCTGTGAAGGGTGCCTGCCAAGGCTTCAGGGGTAAAATCCTTGACTGTCTAACATCTCAGATTGCTGAAGGCTGTTGGTCTCAGCACAGTTGCTTTTAACACAGAAAGAGTGATGGATATTTTCCTTGGTCACACATAACTCCTCAGGCCTCAGTGTGTTGGTGTGTTCTGAGAGCTCTCTTTATTGTAAACGGGGGGAAGATTAGGCTTAGGTGTGAAATACAAAGATAGACAAATAAAGTCCTTCAAGGTATTTGGGGAAAAGTTATTCACTGAAATGATTTGGAGCTGCTCTTCCTAGGAGGATGGAGAGCAAGCCCCTGCTGGGGGTGCAGGGTGTTGGTGGTGCTGACACTGGTGAGTGTGGGCAGATCTGGGGCGTGTGAGTCGATGCCTGGGCAGGAGAGGGAGGGCTTTGGTTTCCCTGCTCCCTGGGGTGCCTGAGGAGCAGGTTGTGTTCAGCATTTCTGTACTGACAGACTCTAAAGCTTTAGTTCAGTGTTGTTCCAGCTCATACATTAATGAAAAATCTCCCTAAAGATGAGTGTGAGGAGTGAGTGTGAGCTGTCCAGCGTTTGAAAAAGGGGCAGCACTGACATGTGAGTCTGTCCTCAGTCTTACATGTGTATCAGGATGGAGAAACTCACATTATTCTGTTTGTTACATTTGAGGAGCTGGATTAAAGCAGCAGAAAATGAGTCCTCCTGCTCTGGGGGCTGGCTGGCACTTCATGCCATCGCTTGGCCTCTGGTGTCACACCGTGCAGTAATCCACTCCAGATACTTCAGCTCAGTCCTTCACTTCTGACTGGGCCATTTTCTTTTGTTTCAGTATTCCCAGGAGACCTCATGGATGAGAAGCTGTCTTACAAGGAGTTCCTGGACCGCAATGAGTCCTGGCCAGTGGATGACAGGGAGCTGTGCCTGGAGCCCCAGCTCATGTTCCAGCCCCTGGAGGTGGCGGCTACGGCCGCGCGAGGTCGGTGATTCCACAGGGGAGTGCTGGGGCAGAGCCCTGGCCCTCAGGGGGCTCTGTCCTCCTGCCTTCTGCTGGGCCCTGCAGGAGGTGTTGCTCTTTCCTGGACCGCAATGAGTCCTGGCCAGTGGATGACAGGGAGCTGTGCCTGGAGCCCCAGCTCATGTTCCAGCCCCTGGAGGTGGCGGCTACGGCCGCGCGAGGTCGGTGATTCCACAGGGGAGTGCTGGGGCAGAGCCCTGGCCCTCAGGGGGCTCTGTCCTCCTGCCTTCTGCTGGGCCCTGCAGGAGGTGTTGCTCTTTCCAAGCCCTGTCCTGCCCTAGAGCCCAGGCTGGCTGGCTCAGCAGGGGGCTGCTAGCCCGGCGTGGCTGAGCTGGGCTCACGGGGCCGTGGCAGGTTGGGATGGGTCCCCTCTGGAGTGGTTGGGGAGCCCCAGTGCTGTGGGGGCACTGCTCCCCAGAGCCACTGGCAGCTGCTGGCTGGTGTGCCCCGGTGTGCCCCAGTGTGCCCCGGTGTGCCCTGGTGTGCCCCGGTGTGCTGGGCACAGGGACCCGTCTGTCACGTAGCCACCTCTGCAATGCAGGCCGGGCTGCTCCAGAGGCAGCCTCTCGAGCTGCTGACTCCTGAAAATTAGATGAACCTTGTGTAAGCTGCCCCTGCAGGACACCCTTTCACCCGCCAGCTCACACCCAGTCTCCCTCAGCTCTGAGGAGGCCTGTGGGAAATCACTTGCCAGCTCTTGGAGGGATGAGAAACGTGTGTGCTGCCCAGGTTTGAACAGGCAATGAACCTGGGAAGATACTGGCTGAAAGAGGATGGAACTTTTCTTATTTATATCTATTTTTGAGCACTGCAGACCTGGTTACTGAATTATTTTCTTGCTATCTGAATTTCATCTTTACTAAGAAATTCTGTGAAGAATTCTGTGCAGAGCTGGAGAGTTCTGCAGCTCCTGGGCAATGCCACGTGTGACATGGTCATCAGAAGTTTCTGTGAGGTGTCACTGATCTGTGAGAGGCCACCTGAGTCACAGCCACTGCAGAGTAACTTGTTTGAGGGAGGATTGCCACGTTTCCTTCCTCTGGCAATGTCTTGGCCTTGACTGTACTACCAAAGAATCGTTCTGGTTGGAAAAGATCTTTGAGCTCCTGGAGCCAAATCATCCCCCAGCCCTGCCAGGTCCCCACTGCCCCGTGTCCCTCACCCCACATCTCCACAGCTTGGAAACCCCTCCAGGGGTGGGGACTCCACCACTGCCCTGGGCAGCCTGGCACAGGCCTGGGCAACCCTCCAGGGCAAGAAATTGTTCCTCAGGGGCAACAGAAACCTCCCCTGGGGCAACTTGAGGCTGTTTCCTCTTGTCCTGTCCCTTGGGAGCAGAGCCCGACCCCCCCCTGGCTCCAGGCTCCTGTCAGGAGCTGTGCAGAGCCAGAAGGTCTCCCCTGAGCCTCCTTTGCTCCAGGCTCAGCACCCCCAGCTCCCTCAGCTGCTCCTCCCCACACTTGGGCTCTAGACCCTTCCCCAGCTCCGTTGCCCTTCTCTGGCCACGCTCCAGCCCCTCAAGGTCCTTCTGGGAGTAAGGGGCCCAAAATTTGACCCAGGATTCAAGGTGTGGCCTCCCCAGTGACCAGTGCAGGGGGATGATCCCTGCCCTGCTCTGCTGGCCATGCTCCTTCTGATAGTACTGTGAGTCTCACAGAACATTCACCATTTCTTTGGTTTATGCTCTCAGTGAGGCTCACAGGAGTGTCTGACCCATGGTGTTTCAGACAAAACCCAGTGTGGTGGTTCCCTCTGTCCTGTCTGGTGTGAATGCCCCTGCTGGTTACCTGAGGGGTAAGGAGATGTGCCCACACAAAAAATAAAACTTGCAGAAAAGGAATTTTCTCTTGCTGAATGCTCAGCTGCTGGAGTCCCATCTTCTGCAGGTGACATTGATACATCCACTCAGAACACAGGCCAAATGAGAGCAAAGATAATGCACGTGAGCCAAGCAGAGCTGACAGCAAGATCCTGAGAGCCCCACCAGTGCATCTGGTCTGGAGGGAGGGCTGAAGTGCCTGGGGCACTGGGCAGTGGGTTATTTTCCTCTCTGACTTATAACTTGGTTAAAGTACTGGCCCACCAGTCAGTTTATACTGGAGTACTCCTCTTGGGGCTTGCACTGAACTTTCCTTGGTCTGCTGTCAGGTGAACTGGTCAGGAGCTCTGCCCTTGTTCCTGCCTGCGTGTGTCTGTCAGGTCAGAAGGAGATGGTTCCTCCCCAAGAGGAGGAGACAGGGTCCCCTCACAGCAGCTGGAACCTGGGCTTCAGCCAGCTTGCCCCAGGGGCAGTCTCAGCAAACATGTTTTGCTGTTGGGCATAAATTTCAATTATGGTGTTTGCCCCCAGTAAGGAATCCTGAAAGCAGCTTTCCCTTGGAAGTCCAGTGGTGGTGTCAGGTCCATCTTCATCTTGTTTATTGAATAATCTGGCTCTGCCCCATGTCTCCCCCCTGTGTGGTGACACTGGCCTTGTTTTTGTCTCCTGGCAGACCCCTTCAGCATGCACAGGGGGGAGACCCTGCCTGACTTACCCTTTCCTGCTGACATGAAGAACGTGCCGCTCTTCACAGACCACACTGATTCCTCCAGAGACATCCATGGTGAGTTCCTCCTCAGCATTTCTCCCTGGTGGTCAGGGCTTGGTGTTTTCTCTGTTGACTTCCAGGTACTGAGAATTACTGTGTGTCTAGATTCACAGGCTTAAGCACTTCTGGGGGTTTTGTGCCTACAGCCACTCCACGGGCTGCTCCCAGGAGGGGTTTTTGAAGTCTCTTTAGGAGACAGACCATTGGGAAGAGTTGAAGCAGGAGTTACCAGTGGCTCTTCTCTTCATCATCAGAAACCAAATCTGCTTGAACTTTTTCCAGAGAGTGGCCTCCAGTCTTTGAACTACGGGAGTTTAAGTGGTTATTAAGAGAGGCAGAAAGCAAAAGGGGAATAGTTCTACCTGTGCTCACTGACTTAGACCTTGTTAAAAATTATATATGCATGCATAATTTACAATGCAGAGTGTAGAGGTGAGCTAATTGAGCTGCTCACAAACACTATCTCAGGTACTTCTGAGAAATGTTCCAAGTGCTGTATGGACTTTAATTTTGGAGGGGAGTCATTAGGGCTAGCATGGTGATTAACCAGTGCCCTTTTATTTCATAGCACCACATGGATCTATGGTGATACCTGAACAACCTTTCTTGGGACCCCTGTATTCTCCTGCAGAGGCTCTAGACCCATCAGCCTTCATGGGCCTGGATTCAAGTGCAGAATACCTGCAAGACAGAGCAGGTAAGAAAGGGCTGTTCTGCTGTGGCTGGCTGGCTGAGGGCATGCAGTGGGCAAGAGGAATCTTGGGGGGCAGTTGCTACATAAAATCAGTCAGGATTAGAAGTATCCTGTTGGCTCAGTGTGAGTGTTCTGAAGATGTTGGGAGATCACAGAGTGGTTGAGGTTGGAAGGAGAGCTCTGTAGACCAACCCCTCTGCTCAGGCAGGGCCACCTAGAGCCAACTGCCCAAGAAGAGTCGAGGAGAGAACCTGCTCTGTTGGGTCCTGGCTCAGTGCTGGTTATGGCTCTTCTCTGGTGCCAGCTTCCACTAACAGCAGTCACAGAGGAACACGATCTTCTGGTATTGTCCTTGAAGGCAACTGAGAAGTTACCTGAGCATGAACTCCCAAAACAACAGAGTCAACACCTTCAGCTGGAAAACTAAAGCAGTGTCAGTGCCCATGGCAGGACTGAATGTGGTTGTTTTCCACAGTGCCTGAAGAACACTGGATGGGAGCTCAGCCTGAGGTGAAGGGACCAGACACTTCTTTCTTCGTTCAGCCACCAGGTAAACAGGAACCCTCTGTGGGCAGTTTCTGCACAGCAGCAGCAGAGCTTCTCTCCTTGTCTGTCTTTTCAAGAAACACCAGGCTGGAATGGAGTTAAGTGGTTCCTGGCCATAAAAAACACTATTCCTGGCTCTCAAGTCACTTCTGAGTAGAAATGTCTGTTTTAGAGAGGTGTTAGTTAACACTCATTTTCTGGTTTAGTGCTGCAGGGGCTGGGGAGAACCCAGCACTTCACAGGCTGCTTCCTTCTAATATGGGCTAACAAATATAATCTTTGCAGCTCCAAGCCCAACCATCAGTAGATATTAGTGACATGCCCTTCTGGGAGCAAATCCATGCAGCAGGGCTTCCCCCACTGAAAACAGCCCTTTTCTTGGGCTTTGGGGAACTAAGGTAGCAGATGGAGATGTGTCCAAAACAATCTGTCCAGCAGCAAGCTGTGTGGGTTGCAGAGTGTGCCTGTTCTGTGTGTCTCTGTTGTGGTGGAGGTCCCTGAATTTCCAGCTGGGGTGTGTGTTCAGGCATCACTTGACACTAAAGTAATAAATAGGGTGAAACTCTGAAACTGGAGCTTCACTGCTGTCAAGGGTTTGCAGACCCCATGAGCCAAACCTGCTGACTTGAGTCAGCTCCTGTGGCTCAGTGTGACTGAGGGCACCAACAAATGTAATTTGGGCATAATCAACAGAATTTTAAACTAAATTCTAATTGCAAACCTGTCCAATCATGAAATCACAGGATGGGCTGGAGGGGACCTTAAAGATCATCTTGTTCCAACCCCCCTGCCATGGGCAGGGACCTCTGACCTCTCAGTGCTGGTGGCAGGGATTTGAAGCTCCACTGAGGCGTAGTTCCGCTGTGGTTGCATGTGTATCAGGGTGTTTGGTCCATGATGAGACCTTTACTGCCAGTTTTGGAGAACAAGCTGAGGGGGGAGTCATTTAACATTGCTTGGGGGTGAAAGTGTTTCTGGAGCTCGTGGCTCTGCCCAGGACTTGGGGTGAAACTGGGATGATTTGTAACTGGACGTTCCTCAACTTCATCACGGCGGTTGCTGCTCTCAGGGTACAAACCTTTCCCTCAGGATTGCACAGGTTAATTATCTGAAAATTGCAGAATGACCAGAAAATTGTCAGTAAAAGCCAATTGATTCTGTTATGGCCTGATCCAACTGGGGTGCTGGGAGCTTAGTCCCCAGGGTGCTGCTGGAGGTGGTTCACCCCCAGCAGCTCCAGCCGGGAGAACCGTTCGCTGGGATCTTCCCCGTGCCTGCTGGTGGGTCTGCTTTGGTGTGGGCAGTGCCCCCACAGCGACTGGGGCAGCCCAGGGGAGCCCCCTGGGAGCCCCCCAGCACCTGCTGCCCCTGCTCCCCCCGCGCCCCCCCCGCCTCCTCCCGAGCATGAGGGGCTGGCTCCAGGACAAGCTGCCCCAGGGAGCAGGAGCAGGGGGAGCAGGAGCAGGGGGAGCAGGAGCAGGGGGAGCAGGAGCAGGGTTGGGCTCCTGAGCCCCCTGTGGGGGGAGAGACACGGGCCTGGCTCTCCCAAAGCACTCCAGTGGGGACAGAGGGTGGGGATGGCTGAACTGTGCTGCCCAGAACCAGCAGCTCTGCTGCTCCTCAGCTCTTGTGTCATCCTCCAGTGACTGATTTAATGACTCTTTACTTTCTCAGAATTTCAGCTCCAGAAAAATATTCAGGTGTGTCAAGACTGTGATTATACCTATATATAAATACCTTAAAACCTGTTGATATTTTAATATTTTAAAGGCTCTTTAAAACAGAGCTTTTTTTAGGTATGTGCAGCATTGGACTCGTGGTACATTGTGCATCAGTCTTTGTCCAGTCTGTGTGTGCTGCATCCCAGCACTTCCCACAGTTCACGAGGGAGCATTCATGCTGCTTTTAACATCTATTTCTTCACTGGCTCATCCTTCCATAAAATCACAGTTCAAATTTGATTTTGGAGAGGATCATGGTAACACTTAAAAAAAACCCAAACAAACAAACTAACAAAACCCACCCAAAACAACCAGCCAAACAAAAAAGGCCAAAGCAGATGGGGGCTGGTGCATAATGGAGCTGTTTGTGTTGGGTCACTGGAATATTGGTTTTAGCTAAATGGATCCTGAATTGCTATTTTAAAGGGAGCATTTTCCATTTCTCTCATTTCATTCCTTTTTCAGTGTAAATGTCTAATTTCAGATTTACTATCTTTCCCATTGTTTGGGGAGGATATTTTTAGCTGTGACTCGAATAATCGGTCTGAATTTTATTACTATTTTCTGAATGTCTGCTCAGCAGTGTATGTGGGGTGTTCAGGTCACTGTGCTGAGTTCCCCAGAGGACAGATGGTGCTGGGGGCTGTGGCTGCAGCACAGGAATCCAGAGCTGCTGGCTGCTGCTAACTTGTAAAAACTTCCTTCTCAACCACTGAAACGTTCAACTCCAACGCACTGAAAGAACTCCTTTAAGGGGATTTGAAGCAAAAGCAAATTGAAATGCAGAGGTTTGGTTGTGCTGTGAACTGACAAATGTTATTGTGAAACAAACAGCTCCGTGTTTAGTAGATGTTACGTAAAAAAAAGAATGAGGCCAAGTTGGGCATGAAGGAATAAAGGGCAGTGGGTGATTCACTGGCTGATGGTGCTCGTGGTGCCAGGGGTGCCAGTGCTTCTGCACCACACCACGCATGGACAGCACAGACACTTCTTCAGGTGAAGAGAGTGTGGCCCTGGGATGTTTCAGAACGTTTCCCACTGTTGGGATATGCAGCTGGGCTCAAAAAGGTGACACCAAAAGTTTCTGTGTCCTGCTATGTAGGAAGAAGCCCAGGTTGTGATTCCTGGGTGTGTTCTGCTGGGGTGTGATGCTCGTGGTGGGTCCATGAGCATCTGGTCCCTTGCTGGCTGTGCAGCATCAGGTAGTTGTTAAATGAAAGCAGTGTGGCTCCTGGCTGCTGTGCCTTTGGAGCAGATGGATGTCTCACCCTGCAGTCAAGGACAGAAAACAAGGGGCAGGAGGCTGTAGTGAGGAAAAGGACCTGGGTGGGTTGTGGAGTCTCATGACGACCAGTACAATGTGAGTGCAGTGGGGTAAGGGGGCAGTGAGGTGAGTGGGCACAACATCATGGGATTGTTTGGGTTGGAAGAGACCTTTAAGATCATTGAGTCCAACCTTCCCCCAGCACTGCCAGGTCCCCACTGCCCCGTGTCCCTCACCCCACATCTCCACAGCTTGGGAACCCCTCCAGGGGTGGGGACTCCACCACTGCCCTGGGCAGCCTGGCACAGCCCTGGGCAACCCTCCAGGGCAAGAAATTGTTCCTCAGGGACAACTGAAACCTCCC
>NW_008628943.1:96463-97156 GCF_000691845.1 Merops nubicus
AAGCAGCCACACTGTCAGGTATTTACATTCTGTGTTTTGTTGTTGTTGCTGATTTCTGTGATCTGTGTTTCTGTCACAGATGCAGTGTGTGTTCCTGGCTCAGATGCTGTGTCTGTTCCTGCAGAAGGAGCTGGGTCCATCCTTGCAGGAGACACCAAACCTCCTCAGGCTCTGGATGCTGGATTTGGACCTGCAGCAGGGGCCAACCCTTTTCAGGTGACGGATGTTGGGTTTGCTGCTGCACCAGAAGCCAAGCCTCCTAATGCTGCCAATGCTGCCCCTGCCCCCGTGGCAGACCTTGGCTTCACCCCAGCAGCAGATGCCACATCCCACAACACTGTGGATTTGGAGTTTGCCCCAGCAGAAGATGCAGGATTTGCCCCAGCAGCAGATATTAAACCTCACCATGCTGTGGATTCAGAGTTTGCCCCAGCAGCAGATACTAAACCTCACCATGCTGTGGATTCTGAGTTTGCCCCAGCAGCAAATGCTAAACCTCACCATACTGTGGATTCTGAATTTTCCCCAGCAGCAGATACTAAACCTCACCATGGTCTGGACTCTGAGCTTGCCCCAGCAGCCCCTGCAGCAGAAGTCAACCATCACCATGCTGTGGATTCTGGGTTTGCTGCCCTAGCAGAAGCCAAACCTCTTCCTGCCATGGATTCTGGGTTTGACTCTGCAGAAGCAACG
>NW_008628943.1:97389-97632 GCF_000691845.1 Merops nubicus
TGTGAGGTTAGGACATGCCTTGTACAAAACTTCTTGAGTAGAGCTGGTTTCTGCTGTCAAGACACAGGCAGAGGAAGTGCTTCACAAGGTTGTTTCGCTAATAAAATACAAACCTAGAATATCCTTATGACTTTTTTCCCCCCTTGGCATTCTCAGCAGCACTTCACAAGGTTGTTTTGCTAATAAAATACAAACCTAGAATATCTTTATGACTTTTTTTTTCCCCCCTTGGCATTCTCAGCA
>NW_008628944.1:0-213 GCF_000691845.1 Merops nubicus
GCCTGGCCAGAACCGCCCTGCGCCGGCAGCGCCGGGGGCTGCGCCTGCAGCACTTGCTGCTGGGCCGAGGAATCCGAGTCGCTCTCGTTGTCCTGAGGGCTCGGGATGCTGGGCGACGTGCTCCGGTTGTCCTGGTCGATGTCCTTGGGGTCGCTGCTCCCCTCATCGTTGACGCTGCGGCTGGGGGGGCTTTCCGCGTGCGCCCTCCGCCCC
>NW_008628944.1:275-21876 GCF_000691845.1 Merops nubicus
GGGAGAGTTTGGCCTGCTGATCTCCTGCGGGGAGAGGGGAAGGGTCACCGCCCTGCAGGGGAGCTGCAGGGATCACCAGTGCCTGCTGGGCTAACCAGTGCCAGCACCCCTCTGAACCTCACAGGACTTCCAACAGCACAGGCAACACAAACAGCCAAAGGGAGGGTGCAGACACCAGAGCCAGGCTCTTCTTACTGGTGTTCTCTGGCAACGGACACAAATTGGAATACAGAAAGTTCTGCCTGAACATCATGAAATACTTTTTCACTGTGAGGGTGGCTGAGCAGTGGAACAGGCTGCCCAGAGAGGCCATGGACTTCCCATCTTTGGAGATATTCAAAAGCCATCTGGATATGGTTTTGGGCAGTTGGTTACAGTGGCCCTAATTCAGTGGAGGGCATGGACTAGACAACCTCCACGTCTCTTCAAACCTCACCCATTCTGTGATTCTGTATTATTGAAAGCTCAGTGCCAAAATTCCCAAATCCTATGCACAGAGTGAACCTGGTTAGTACACAGAGCTGAAAAAACTTTCTGAACATTATTTCAACTGAGCTGTGATACCACTAAATTAAGAGAACTCCAGTGATGGTCTCCTAACCTGCCATCAGAAAAGGAAAAATCTAATTTCAATTTTTAAAAAACTGGGGGAAGGAAGCAGAAAATAATCCAAGTATACTCCTGTATGGCCAATACTGGTTATCAAGACAAGAACCTCAGACTTCTGGACTTACCCTGTATCATTCCACTGTTCTTCAACCAAAGGAACAAATTATAACATTGGTTGCTTTTCAGTCACAGATCAAGTTAAAATTTGCTGTGGCTTAAATGGATCTCATGGTTTTGGTTTGTTAGCAAGTCTGCATCCCCTCTCACTCTCAAACCGTTCCCCTAAGAGAAAATACTCATCTGTGCAACTCACTTGAGTTTTGGATTTTTTGGCATTGGACCTGTCAGGCTCCTCTGTGTCAGAAGCTGCCTTTTCCCGCTGCCTCTTGGAGTTCTTGAGAGGGGAAGACACCTCTTCTTTTATCTTCTGCCAGAAATGAAGCCAAACACAACAGTTACCAGTGCTGTACATGCAGAATTAGATGGAGCACACCATACTTCACACAAACAAAGGAGCAGGGTTCCTATGCAGCAGGAGAACTGATTAGCAGTTGAGAAAGCTGGTACTTAACAATCCAATACACATCTGTCCCTCCGTCCAGTTACAGGCTGCAGGGCAACCTGTTCTGGAGCTGCTGCTGTGTTCCCAAAAGATCTGCACCTACATGATGCTCCAGCCACGCCCTCTGGAGGTCAAATTTAGGACAGAACCCAAACCAGACTTCAATTTTAACTCTGCAGACAGAAACCCAAGGGGCAGTCTGCACACAAACCCTGCCCATTTCTGATACAAGCTAGTAGGAAAAATGAACATGGAATAAAGCACTCCCCAGATCTGGTCTCAACCTCTGAACGTGAAAGAATGGTTTAAACAAAGTGCTTGTCTTCAGACAGGATCAAATCTGTCAGACTCACACCAGATCAACTGGCTCAGTATACTCTAACAGAGACCAGCACCAATGGTGAACAGAGGATGGAGCAGGAATTTCTGCAGCAGACAGGCACAGGATAAGCCTCTTTATACTACACAAAAGTCTTGTTTTACTCCTGATATTTTGAGAGGGATAGGTTTTTATAACTCCTCGAATATAGGGCTAACAGTGAATAGCTATCACAAGAGTACCACCTTTTTTCATGGCCTGGGAAACCTTTATATATCTCATAATGACCTAACCTAACTTCAAATTTTACTGTGTTCTCAGTTTTATCATCTGAAAGCTTGCTTTGGGTTATTTGTTTTGTTTTGCTTGTTTCTTTTGGTTTTGTGTGGTTATTTTTTTCCCCCCAATTTAAGTCCTACTTTTTAATTTACACTGCTTAATGATAAGCCTTCCCCACTTCATCTGGCTTTGCTTCTTCAGTAGTCTCTTACTGATTTAAGTCCACTAAACTGCCAGCTTGCTCTGAAAAATCAGGCAAATATACATACAGGAAAACAGTAACAGAAGTAGTTTCAATTACTACATATTCATAGTCCTTTGTAAACAAAGATTAAGTACTGCTTAAAAAAAAATCCCCCAAACTGTCTGTCTCAAATATAGCATTTCTGATCTGCATTACTTCCATGAGCCTAATGCTTGCATTTGCATCTGAAATTGAAGGATTAGTTTATCCTGAAAGCAGTAAGGTTATATGGGGATACTTTAATGGCTTTTTATCACTACACATCCTTATGTACAGGAAATAAAGCCTCAGTCAGAGGCACCGTTACATTTTTTGCTTATCCACACGAGCAGGAATTTCTAGGTCACTGCGAGATTCCCTGGCCTCCTGAATCAGCATCTGATTTAGCTGACTGAAGAGGCCTCAGGTATCCAGCCCTAACACAGGAGAAGAATGGGAAAAATTGTACCTTGGTAGACTTCTTCACCGACTCTGCTTTGCTGTCATTGCTGGAGGTGCTGGCAGCGCTGGGAGAGTTGCGGCCGCTGGAGCGGATGTCTTCGTTGATGGGTGAGGCTCTACCATCAGGGCTGGCTGGCTGCTTCTTACGACCACTGCGTAGTGTAGACATCTGTTTAACAGAAATAAAAGTGTATCTAAGTCAGTGTTTGGCCAAGCTCTTCTTCTTTTTTTTCTGTCTTACATCAGAGGCATGGATGGATCGCTCCTGCTAAGAGCTTGAATAATGAAAATCCACGAGCATTTAATGCTGTTAAAATTGTTCCTTGAAAGCTCATCTGAACTTAAAAGCAAAAGGAGGTAAATCCTTAATTTACCTACTCAAGAACATGAAGTGCAGATTATTTTATTGAGTAGCGTGTGCTAGAAATGACAACATCAGAAAGATATTCCAAAGCTGCTGCTGCCTGCAGGTTAAGTTTTCCTCACAAACGCACACACCCGTTTGTAAGCGTGCACACACACACACCATGAGGTAAGAGGGGACTCCCACGTTCCATGAAATAACAGTCTCCCTTCTGGCATTCAAGCAGTCAAGACCTGTTTCTAAATCCACAGTTTCAATGTGTCCTGCTATACAATAAGGAATCACAATACAGCATGTGTAAATAATTCAATATTTCAATAATTAATGCTGTTTCCCTCCCAGTTTGGCAGGTTTTTGGATGACTGGCTATCATAAAAGCAATTAAGCCAACCCTACCTGTACAGGTACTTAAAAGCAATGGTCATATATCATCATGATTAGAGAGATGGAGAGGGGAGGGCAGGAAAAGAAATGTATCTGCTGCTTTCCATCAGCCAAAATCCAAAGCAAACATCAAATTAAGCAGAGCTGCTGTCAGAGTTCTCACAAGTGACTTGGGCACAGTAAGGCTCCCTGCACTGCACCCCAAGTTAAAACTCTGTGAGAGAGCACACCAAACATAGGGGCAAACTACAGTTTTTTCTCTAGGGAAGAGATTTTAGCTCCCATAATATGAGTAGACCACATGACTAGCATTTAATTTTTAAAAACTCTTCCTTTAAATAAGCCCAAGGGTTTAGCTCTGACAGGCTCCAGCTGGAAGCAGGATACATAGGAATACAAAACCTGCAACGATACGCTGCTCAAGGGCCCCCTTGTGATGACAGTCCACTGCCAGTCATTAAAAACATGGAAATAACTCTGACGAGAACTTGCAGAAGGGACATGCGAGCTCCTTTTTTTCCAAAGAAAGCCTCAACCTCAGCAAATCTCACTCGCAGACACAAATGCAGCAGCAGGCACATACCATGGCAAGCAAGCAAGATGGAGAAAGCATCATTTCAGAAGTTTGACTACCTTTTTCCAGAAAACACCTCCTCTTTACAGAAGAAGCTTCAATGCAAGAGTGTTAAGCCTACCGAGCCTCGACTCCGCCTTGTCCTCATGCTATGCTTTCCACTGAGTCCATCATCTTCCTCTTTGACAGGCTTAAACATAAAGGGCGGAGGGTCTACAGGCTTCTCAATGGGTGGCAGCTCTCCGTATTTTTTGAAGTGGATGCGACAATCAGTGCACAATAAGATGTTTTCTCGACCGCCGTGGTGCCAGTCCTTGGAGGCTTAGGGCAGGAAAAGCAGCAGGTTAGAAATCACAACCTACTAGATGCTCAGCACAAACACAATGCAGCAGTAAAAAGGCACACCACAACTAGAAAAGTAGCTGCTTTTCTACAAGCAAGCTTGGAGGAATTTCTGCAAAACTGTCCTGTTCCAGGGCACTTTTTTGATATTCAATTTACAAACTGTTTAATTAAACAAGGGCAGCTTCGAAAACAAAGGAAGAAGCCTTACCTGCTCTACCTGGGAGCTAACAGGCTGCTATTTTTCTCCAAAGCTGTGGTTTCTTAAAGTGAAGTAAGCTATGAACTCCTCATTTCCTTTCCTTCCCTATTTTGGGGCTCACACTTCCATGCCATGCAAATGCCCAAATATCGGACAACCTTCAGGAATTCCTACAGGAATGGGGCTGTTTCACAAGAGATTTGATGCAGCATAAACAAGTTGTGTGTGACAGTCACAGTCCAGTATTGATTTGCTAAATCACAGATGGATTATATAGATTATGGCTTATGTAAATTTTTTTCCTGTATAAATGTCAGAATCTCAGGATTCTGCTTTGTCACTGCACTATTAATTTGCAATGGCAAGCATGATGAACTCTGCTAGGAGTGCTACATACTTCAGCTGGTTCAACCCCATGTTTTTTGTGAACAGCTGTACATGCACATGAACTGCTCTTGCTTGAATGAGCCCACACTGAACGGGCAGTAGCAGAAAGGGGAGAAATACAGAAGGAATCAGGTGCATACTGGTTGTGAAGCAGTGACGACAGGCGTAGCCCTTCAGTTCCTGTTCACTGTCTTCACTGTCAAAGTCATCTTCACTGGCCGAGCTCAAGTCCACTGAGTAGGTAAAGAACAAGGGAAGAAGAGGGAAATGGAAAATAAAAAATCATCAGGATTTTCTATTCCATAGAAATAGAAGTAAACTTCCTCCTACTTGGCTAAAATAACCACCAATAGTAACAGTTCTCGTGTAAATCTTGTGACTTCCTACAGCTACAACCACCCAGCCTTCTATGGTCAGTATTTCCCATTTTGCAACTAAGCAAGACCAGATCTCATTAATCTACAGATAAAGGAGGAGTCCAGGAATGTACCAAGTGATAAAACTCACAGAACTTTTGATTCAGTACGTGGTATTTTTTCCAGTTGGCTTTTGTTCAAATACTGTTTGTGCTTAGTCAGAGAGGCTGTGTTCCAAAAGCAGTATTCAGGAGGTTTATCTCTAGAACGTGGTCAAATTTAAACCCAAATTTCCTATACCTAAATCCTACTTCACTAGATACCATGGAGAGATACTGCAGTGACTCTTCTGGTTTGGTTTTTTTTTTTTGTTTTATGTCTAGACTTCATCTTCTGAACTAGATGGGGGCTGCTGCTCTCTGTTAGACAGTGGCTATGTTTAACCCAAGAGCTCAATGTGTTTTGTGGGTGGAAGAAAATATTGACATGTAATGTACCCATTCAAAAAACACAAAGTGATTCTGTTTGATGAGAGGTACTACAAGGATACTACCAGCTTCCCAATCGTTACTGCAAACCTCCTTAAAAGTTTTAACCAGTGGCAAACTTAAAGTGTCAACTTCAAACTTCAAAAATGCCATGTTTTGAAGAAGTGAAGAATATGGAAAGAGATAATTTGCTATATGCTGCTTGCCATGAAGGAAAATTAGCCAATTACAAGGCTGTGAGCTAAAAAGCACCACTTAAACCACTGAAAATATGCAGACATCTCAAAAACTGTATCTTACCTCGTCCTGTAAAACAACTCAGGAGTAAATCCTTATTTCAGAGTACTGCACTTTTCTAGCACCACCCAGTAAGTTCACAGTGTAACAGGTCTGTAATTTGTCACAAGCAGAAAGCCCTGTGGCTTTTTTTTGTTCACATCTTTAATTAGAAGAGAAGTCCTTGATGCAAGAATATTGTTTTTCTGAAGATTCCAAGAGGGTATCTTCTAATAGGTGCAGGTTACAGAAAGGGAAGGATTGTACAGTACTTGCCATTAGCATTTGCCATCAACTCATTATCCTTCAAAATAACACAAGGTCCCAGCTAATAACAGTAGCTGAAAGCACTACCAAAATTTCTGCATTAATTCTTGCAGGTGTTTAAACCCTGACTGCAAAACTGACACCAGGCTAGAACTTGCTTCTTTTACTAAACTGATTTTTATGCACATCCTACAGTTGGATCTGTACAGAGGGGTCCTTCCAGTCACATGTGCTCAGTAGTGGTGAGGACCTTGGATCGAGTTTTAGAGTCGAGAGCCTTGTTTGTTCTGCACAGAGATATCAGCAATAAATCCTATCGACTTCAGCAGGGACAGGCTAATAGCTTTTTCTTACTACTTCACTAATACCCTCTCCAGAATTCTCTGTCCTGCCTGCTTATGACATCCTCAAACTCCCTCATATCAGTAAGAGTCTGACGATTTCTGCTTCCACATAGTCCCTTTTCTTTAGGAAGCATGTGAAATGCACTGGGTTTACTGCACAGAAAGACTTAAAGCTCACAGGGTAACAAGACTTTTATGTAAGGACAGAAGTTTATATATCCATATGGACATTACTAGTTGTAACCCTTTGCAATGCAGCACATTTCACTGGTTCAGGTAACTATTCTTTGTTCAGACACTTCTGCTTCAGTCAAGGCCTAAGTTCTTCCAGAAGGCATTAAGCTACCCCAGTGCTGGCTGCAGCACACAGTCTGCAATCAAGCAGAAGGGATGGGTCACCGAGTAAGGATGAAAAGGACTTCCTTCCAAAGGGATGAAGGACTTCCTCCTCTTTGCATTTTCTAATTCCCATTACTGTAATAAGCCTGGAGAAAATACAACACAAACCCAAGAAAAGAGTAGGGAAATTCAGTACCATGGCAATGTTTCCATCCCTACTGGATGCTTTTACGTTTAAGAGCTGCACAAAGCACTTGGTGATCAAAGATGCCTACCACATTCCAGTATAATGGTACAGGAACAGGAGAGGGCAACTGCCTGAACTCCATTTCCTTGCTTCATTCACTTGAAGGTACAGTACCATTACATTACTGTTGCTCCCTGCATCTAAACAAAGATAAATGCATTGCTTTTAGCTTCCACTTACAGAATTCACTGGAGGGGGGCCTGGAGGGAGTGTTGACTGGAGTGGAAGCAGTTCGAGTTTTAATTCTCCGAAACACAGCCTGTCTTCGATGCCTACGGTGGGCTCGAGAACTTGCTGCTTCAGGGGTTTTCTTCCAATAGTAATAGAAGGTGATTAGTTCTCCCTGCAAATACAGAAGGAGTATGTTAGAGGGGCATGCAAACCTGACTTGTCAGCTTTTCCCCTCCCTTTTGCTCTCTGTATGCGTGCACATGTATTTTTGTAGGAAGCTTCGTGATGTATTTCAGCCAGACAATAGAATTCTTTAGATATGGAAGAAAAAAACCCTCCTCATTATTTTTGGTTCGCTTTTGCAGGGGAGGAACAGAAGCAAGTAAAAGCCTTCTCACTCCTCTCCTCCAGGACAGAGGAGAGGCTGGGCAGTGTGCACCCAGCCCCTGGGCTCAGGGTGCCCTTGCCTGGCTGGCAGCATCCTGCTGACACCTCTGCCCAGCTCAGGAGCACGGCAGCCGGAGAGGGACCGACCACCTCCCAGGGAGCTGTCACAACAAATAACTGATCACTGCTAAGAGTTCTCTGGTGTTTACAGAGAGACTAAGGATCGATCCAAACAGATACTGCCATTTTGTCAACCTACATTCTGCACACAGATAATATAAAATATGCCAGTTTAAGAAGCTGAAAGTTAGAATAAAAACATGTTCGACAAGAAGTCTATAACCATAACTCAACTCTACTACAGTAAATCGTGTTTTAATTTGAATATATATGCCCACATCTAAATTAATTAAGCAGTTAAAAGA
Organism: Merops nubicus; assembly: GCF_000691845.1. Classification (NCBI taxonomy): domain Eukaryota; kingdom Metazoa; phylum Chordata; class Aves; order Coraciiformes; family Meropidae; genus Merops; species Merops nubicus. The sequence goes on from NW_008628944.1 coordinate 8,283, forward strand.
GCACACCTAGAGAAATGAGTGATAATTTCACAGCATAATGAATCTGGCTTACATTCAAAAACTGGAGCAGCTGCCATTCAAGCTAGCGGATGCAATGCTGAACTGAAGAGCAGCATGTGGTTTTAATCTCTTTTCTCTTACTTTGAAACCCCATCATTTCCTGGCGACTTGTGTGCCTCTAAGGTAAAAGGTGTTGTTTCTTTCAAGTTGCAAGAGAAAAATGGAGAAGTTCTAACCAGCCCCTTGAAAAAAATCAACATCAGAACAAACATACCTGAATTGCCCACAAAAAGGGTTTCTTTGAACTGCGTTTTATGTGATCAAATAACACAACCTCAGCCTGCTCCCTCTGTGGGGAAATCCTGCAGCCTGTACTCCGGGCAGATCACTCAAGTTAACTCTAATAAAGGCACACCCTTAATCCAAACTCTCCCGAGGGCCTCAAACAAGCAATTACAGCCATAACTAACATCTGTACCACTGAAAGACTTGAAAGACAAAAGGAGGATGTTGTTCGAGACATTAACTGCTGACATTTAAGACACTTAAGAATTTTATCAATGCTTAATTTAAAAATAGAAGCACCAGGAAAAAAGAAAAAAGGAACAACCAACCAGAACCACAACTTTTATTTCTGGAAACAGAATAGGTGCATTTTTAATCTGCACTGTTTAGACTGGGATTGATGCTTCTGATCTCCATCACAGACCTGAACAACACTCACACCAAACTATTCAGAGGATATTTGGTGAGAAGGACGAAGTAGTAAGTGGGCAAAATTGTTACCTACTCTTATTGATTTTGAAGGACAAAAGCACTGCTAAAAAAGAAAATCCAAACAAAACACCAAACAATCCAAACCCCTCACAACTCTTTCCTGAAGAGAATCTGAATCTAAAATGGGGGCAGGCTGGCACTGAGCATTCAAGCTCTGTCAGATCTGGGGAGAACACAGTTCTGACACCCAGGACCCTGCTCTGCTACTGCATGTTCAACTGTATGTGTTTGCTTTAGAAATACCATTTCACTCTGAGTCCATTCAGTGGGCTCAAAGTCCATCTGGCACAACCGTTTGTCAACCTGAGCATACGACCTGTGCCAGGAGGCAGACGAAGCTCTGCAGAAAAGCTTATGCAATCATTTCCAGGGGTAGAAAGTCTTTTCCAAATGAATCCGGCCACAGTTCACCAATAAAGTCAAATCTGAGGTGCTAGCGGCAAGAAGCAAGTCAGTAAAGCCCAGGTCTTTATGTCAGTGACTGAACGTGGCCTCCAACACATGGCCACAGCAGAGTGTGAACTGATCTGTCCTCCTCCCATCACAAAACAGCAAATGGGAACCTATCAGAGCTCCATCCACAGGCTGCAAATCCATCAGGTCCCAAGGGAAGTTTAACAACTTCTATAAGCACTACATCATAAACCAAACAAAAAAAAATATTGTGTATATTTATTAAAATACTCACTCCATGATCATAATGCTTTTTTTCTGAGACCCTCCCAAAACTGCAGGCACAACTGCATGTGGATGAAGATGAAATACAAGTTTATTTAACAACTATTTTTACCCCATCTTTGAAATCTGGATATAGAAAAGGACTAGAGAATATTCTGTATTTGTCAGACTGTACATGACAGTAAATGACTCAACCTTCTGACAAAGATGGAAGAGTACAAGTCAGAGAGGAAGCACACACAGAGAATTCATGTTTACACACACAGGTTAGACATAATATGCTGAAAAAAAATTCCATGCCAGATCTTACTAGCTGCCTGGCTATCTAATATTATATTGTCTACCTAAGGGATTAAATGCTGGAGGGGAGTGAGCCTGGAAGGATTAAAAACGGCACAGTGGTGACTGCATGGGTGGCAGAAGCTTCAGCACAAAGGAGTAAGTCAGGAAAGCTTTGGTTCTACTTTCAGGGAGTAAAAACAGCTTCCAGCTTCACCGTGAGTGAAGTCAAATGAACTTTAATCAAACATGCACAGCGCGTGCTGCTGAAACCCATCGCACATAAATTCAGGGAACAAAAGCTGCTGCAGAAATCAATAGCCTACTGAAACATTAACACAGGCGAGCATTGATCAAAAGGCCCTTTTACAAAAGGCAGCCTTGCAAATTAGCTGCTGGTTTTGCTTGCAAGCAAACAGAAAAGCATAAACGCTGCTGACATGAATGGCCTGTAATGATCATTTTGTTCCCCCCGATCTCACCTCACCTCACCACAAGGTCTCGCAGTCAACACATCCTACATCTCTGTACTCTAATTGTGAGCAGCATGATGAACTGAGGCAGTCTGCAGCTCCTTCGCTGGGGGAGGGCTGAGAGCAGCTGCTCCCAATCGGATTTTCTGGGTAGCAGGTCTACACCCAGGGGAAGAGTCCTAACCTAACAACCTGCAAATATATTGCATGTCCCCTTTGAATTTTTTTTGTGCCAGGGGCTGGGTATGGCCAGCAACATGGGCACTAAAATCACACAAGATAGAACAGACTGAACCATCCTGCGCTGCATCATTACACTCATTCAACTTCAGAGTGACATCTCCCTCGTTTCCAAGTTTCAGTGGTAAACTGAGGAGGGGGTGAGACCACTAAGGCAACTACCTGTGGTGAGGTCTCTGGCTGATGGTGGAACAGAAACTCAAGGCTGGCAAGCCAGGTTCAGGGAGGGCTGAACATGCTGGTGGGAACAGTGCCCTTGCCCACCATCCTCTAACCCAGCGTAGTGACCTGAAGCACAGGGACCATGTGAAGTTAGGAGGAGGTTGGCTCCTTTTGCAGTAAGAACAATCCAACTACTTCCATCATCCTCTTCTCCCCCACCAGCGTCAGGAAGAGTAATTTCTTTCCCAATCTGCTTAGCCGGTTGTAATAATCACCTCACCTCCACTTAATCCAACACCACCTCGCTCTTTTGCAAACACAACTCCATCTTTCTGTTTTAACATCCAATTAACTGCTCCAAGCAATTTATCAAACACATAGAAAGTAAAAACGAGAAGCACTGTTGAGGCTTTGAATGTCACCCTTCCTTGAGAACATTTACTGCCCCATTATTGAGGTTTCAGAAGGCAGAGGAGAGATGTTCTTCACTAAACCCCACGGTTCAGCTTTCATCAGTTTTGAAATGCATCTGGAGCTCACAACTCAAATCTCCTGCCTTCTCCTGCCAAGGCCATTTCACCCCATGTTGTAGGTACACAGAAAAAAGTCACGCTTCATCTCCTTTTCTCTCTGTTCTAGTCATTATTTTTAAAGAGAAAGAGCTGGTTCAGATCCATTCCCGCAGGGGTGTGCTGCAGACAGACTCTGCTATCCAGCTTTCAAGGCTGAGCTGACACAAGGAGCGAGTGCCCAGCAGCCCACACCCTCCCTAAGCCAGCACTCCTGCTTGCACTGCACAGCCACCCGCAGGTGTGAGGAGACTGCCTCCCTGCCATGTGGCACCTTTCTCTTCCCTCTCCTACCATTTCCACCCACTGCTCTCACTCCTGTATTTTGCAGCCCCATCAAGCTCTCCAAGCCACCTCACAGAACACCAGGGCAGGCTTACCAACTCTTCCATACCCTCAAGAAAACAGGAGGAGCGCCAGTAAGTGCTGCATGCCCTGCTTTCTCACTTCTTATCAGTAGTTTTTCAAATGTAAAACACACAATACAATCTGTGCCCCGTGTTTGTGTTTAGACTTGCCTTAGGTAAACAAAGGATTAACACTCTGTGTGCATTTCTGGATGTGAGAGGTTTTGACAGCCCTGCTGCAACAGACGCTGCTCCTATGGAAGCCAATCACATGAACACATCAACTTACCTTCAAGTATCTGTTATGGTATAACACAGTGAGCAAACATAATAATTGCTGTTTAATTTCCCCAGAGCCTAGCTCTGCCAGGAAAAAAAAAAGAAAAAATTAAAAATCATGGGGGAGGGGAATAGCTTTACAGTAATTAAACAGAAAAGGTAAATGACAACTCTGTTTGATGCCTATGAACCAGCCACGACAGAGCAGAGAGGAACAGAATGTCCAGCTGTGGCCTTAATGAATTCACAATCTTTCTGGAATGCATCAAGATTTTATTAAGTTAACTCAATTTAGCTAATGCTCCCTTATTACTGAAGTCCTGTGGTAAAAACACGGGCTCCAGCACCTCCTCTGTCACCGGATCCCCTGCCTCCAACAGCCCTGCTTCCCACATCTGCTCAAACACCCGCATGCCAAGGGGCACAGCAGGAACACGGGCTGCACCTGCAACGTCTGCAGATCGGGAGCTCTACAGTGTCCCTCCCTTCAGTGCAGCCCAATATATCTCTGTCAGCTCCAGGTTGCCTCCTGAAACCTTATGGAGCATCCCAGAATATTGCCTGGGAGGCAAAGCTGAAGCTGTCAGTCCCTTCCACCACGCACATCTCCATACCCACAATACAAGAGGCACAAACATAAGCCAACACCACAAGATAAATCCCCTCACCTCCTGACCAGCACATGGAGGTCAAAATGGGACAGCCAAGAACAGTGTGGCCGTTTCTTGTTATCAGCCCATAGCCACATAAAGAAAATCTGGAACTCCTGCCTCGGTCTGAACAAGTTAAAGTGTTGAAAAAATGCAGCAGGGAAGAGAGAGAACAGCAGCTGTGTGCAGCTCAGAAGAGTTGAACCTGGGCATCTTGACAATTTTAAGCTTGGTCTGCGTGCCTCTGCCAGCTCTGACAAACAGGTTTGCATATGCTCTAATTAAGCAGTACGTCTCAGCAGCTTGTTCAGTAGCACTGAATAATGTCCACCCTGGGTGCACAGGAACACTGCAGAATCTAAAACATTACAGAAATTTTAAAAGAGGCTCTTAAAAACCAACCAATGTTTTAACTAACATGACAAAAAACACATTAAAACTGTGGGATGCTCTCTAAGGGATATCCTGCAGGTCTCTCAGTTCTCTGAATATTTTAAAGCACAGGCATTTTACCTAGCAGTTCCTCTGGCCGTTTATTATCTCTTGGATAGCAAGGCAGCCTTCTCTCCCTGGCCTCTGCCAAGAACTCTGCCTACAATTTCAGGAGATTGGCTGTCCTAACAGTTGGTTCCCTTGTTCTGCAACAGCAAAGTAAGCTAGCTGATCTCATTTTTCAGTTGAAACTCCTGGCAGAACAAGCTGACCAGGTGGGAATCAGAAGAGGAGGTAGGTACGTAAGAAACCCAGGCTAACTCCCTGGGTTTTTGTGCTGTCAATTTATCCCCAATACAGGAACAGTCACAGAATTTCCTGGGAACCCAGCCGAGGCTCCATCTGTATTTTCTGGATTTCATTTTGTTGTGGAAAAAACCTGCAATCAGATACAGCTTTATGCTTTTAATTGTTTCTGCTAAATGAACACTGCTACCCTGCCTAGTCCTCTACAGGCGAAAGGAAGAGTGAGCTTCTATCTCCTACAAATTGTGCTTTGTTTGGTACCTGGCACAGGCCAATGATACAGCAGTTCACTAGAGACCAGTTACTCCTGGTAGTGCTGAAGCATGTTTGGAACCTGATGACTTCACATCAAAGATCCTCAAGCAGTGAAAAGATTAAAATAATTTCATTTTTCATGTTACCTAAAAAACACAGATCACTTTTGTAATACTCCCAGGAGAGCCTCTTCACCCTCCTTCACCAATAATAAAAATCAACATAATGGCTGAGTGCAAACTAAAACAAAGCTCTTACAACAAGATTATGCATGGGAAGTGGCAGTGGCACAGGACACCAAGAGCAATGGAATCACCAGTAGAAGAGTTGGTGAAGAGGGACTGCAAAGCAGGAGGAAAAAAAAGGAAAGGAATATAGAGGATAGGATGTAAATAATCTCTCAGTTTAAAACCAACATTTATCTGCAGTAACACAGTAACACTCGCCCACTGCACAGCATCTTCCACTTGATGACAAAGTCAATGAAGTATTTACAAATTAAGTCTCAGCACATTGTTCTAAAGCTTTATTACATATAGAAACAAAGAGACAGAAAATTTATAAATTGGCCACAATCAATCCCGTCTAAGAAGTACAACTGTACTGATTAACCTCAAAATATGTCAACAGCTCCAACAACAACATTCAGGCTCTAAAACTCCTTCATAATTCACAGCCAGGCCTACGGGAGAGGCTTGTCCAGCCTTACTGAGGGCAGTACTGGCTGCCTGCTCCCCAGCAGCTCCCTTTTCCTTTTGCCTTCAATACAAGCTGCTTTTTCTTTCCATTGGATATTCTTGTTTCATTCCCATCACTGGATTGTATGATTTTAGCAAACCAGAGAAATCTAAATGTTATTGCTCACAGCCTGATAAAAAACACTAATAACATATCTCTGGGCCACACCTAACATCATTTTTATGTAGTTCACTTGCTCACCTTCTCCAGTGTTTGTAATTAAGGCTGCATATACTGGTAGGAAATAAGACAATCAGCAGATTATGGAACTTACCCTTGCTCTGCTCTTTGTGAATAATTCTTTATTTCCCTTTCACTTTTAGGGGTTTAAGTACCAGCTTTAACAGCTCTGCAAAAACAAATGCTGGCGCATTGTTTGAAGCCTCAGCCGCAGTGCAAAGCTGCTGACCCTCACTCCAGCTGTACGTGGTGCCAGAATGAAAAGAAAGCTTTTGTAATTAAGGTTTCTTCCTCCAGAGACTCCTCTTTGTTAATCAACAGAGTTCCTAATCCCCATAGGAACTGACAGAGTGTTGGCTGCATCCTTATTAATTATTAGAGCCTATCTTTAATAGTGTCAGTTGTAGTGCTCCAGGAGCATGTAACCACTGCCAGCGTCACCGGGTACACCCCACTGGGATCTGTGGCGCTCGATCAATTAAGAGGTTATCAAAACAGCAAAAGAGTTAAGGACCTGCTTGCCTTATACACATTTGTCAACGATTTATTTTCTACTCAGCTCCCCTTTGTAACTTACCAACAGCTCTGAGGTTAGAAATCCTGATTTGCTCGACCGCTTGTAACTCCGATCGTTTCTCTCTTCTCCTCTCCTCAGCCTCCCCTCTACTCCTGTCTTCCTACACACTCTGCCAGCCTCTTCTCACCCACAGCTGCCCAACCTGCAGCACAGAGGGGCTCCCATCCCAGCAGAGGCCAATTCTTCAGCACTGGAGTGATGTTCTCACCTGGCACAGAGCATGAAGCGCTTCGGGCAGAATGTAATTTAGCCCCTGTGGAGCCAGGGCATCTCTGTCCCTCTCGAGGCTCAGGCTGGCACACACTGCAGGTTCCTCCCAACTGCTGTTCCACAGCCATTAGTCCTCCTGAGCAAAAGCAGAACTCACCCTTTTCCCTTTTCCCTTACATCTTGATGCCCAAAGCGCTGCCCCTAACAAAACGCACACGGACCAGGTGAATTAAGCCCAGTAGTTCTGAAGAACAGAGATGAAATGCTTTTGCAAAGGTGGGTGAAGTTCCTATTTTCTTGAGCCAGCAATTCTTTCATTCCATTTTACAACCCACATCAAAGTCCTGGGGTTCACAACTGTTTCATGCAACATCTTTCACCGCTAGTCTCTTGTTAACTGGAAGTCCTCAATATTTGAGCTTACACACCAGGACAAAAAGGAGTGTGGGATAAATACTCAGATAAATTAAATGCAACGTATTCAAAGAAGCTTTCAGAGCAGAGCTCACCATACTCTCCACTGGATCACATCTGTCCTCCTTCACATGCACTTTTCAATCAGTGCCACTGACATGAATTTAGCAGCACAATACAAGGAAGAGGATTTTCTCAATGAAGGTGCCAAGCACTGACACATTATCCCTTTAACTGCACTTGCTTTTTGTAGCAGCTAAATAATTAAGCTTCATGGTTGCACACTGCTAGAGTTCAGGTGTGGAACAAAAAACCCCAACATTTCACTGCTGCTGGCTACACCACCACGGTCTCTTCCCTGATACCTACAGTCATCACGTTTTCACTATTTAGAACAAAGATATCAGTGGTGGTTCACATGAGTGTAAGAGAAGCAAGCCATAAAGCAGTTAAAACCAGCACACTCCAACCCGTAAACATTTTTCTATTTATCTGCCCGTCATTACACACACAATCTTATTATCTCTGCACCTCCTCGAAGCGACAGCAGCCAGGGTCACCCCATAAAATATACATCAGCAGTGTTACATTTAATGATTGGAGCGAGAAGAAAAATGAAGGATGGAAAAGTGGAATACTGCAGGATGTTTTAAAGGGATCATCAGTTATATCTATGCATTTCCTGAGGTGATAATTGAATGACAGTGGCCAGGGGGAAATCCATTTTTGAGCTTGGAAAAGGACTGTCAAGGAAAAAATGTTTTTGTACTGGCAGCGTGTAATGGCTGCCAGAAAATGAAAAAGGTTCCTTCAACCACAGCAGTTCCTCGATTTTATGGATTTTATATAGAAGCTGAGAATTACATCAAGTACAATCAGCTATTCAAACCAATCAAAAAAAATATTGACAGACTTTGGTGGTTTCATCCCCAACCAGACTGCTTTCTGTTGTGGTTTGCATGTCAGCCTTAATTAATTTAAAGGAAAGATCAATTTTTGTTTGTGCATGCGTGTGCAGAAAGTGACATTCTAAGTACAAGGACAGGAGCATTTTCTACTGTCATAATTTTCATTTAAACAGAGAATTAAAAACATAATTCTACTATTCAGCAGTGAACTTAATCCTCCTGCATTTCATTAAGGTATGCATATGCTAATTTGTTTTCCTGATTCTGCACAACTGAAACTAGACTTGCAATTATAAAAAAAACTTCTACTACTTAAAGATATTTTTATTATTGCATTATGAAGATTTTACAAATCGAATCAAACTATCCTTACCAGAACGTTCCCCACGTCATAACTGTTAGCTTTATTTGTTCTGATAGTTGCCTATTTCACAGCAATAATGCAGGTTGGTATTTAAAACAAACCACTTCCAGTTAATTGTCACTTAGAATCAATACTCTGCATTACTGCAACACTCCACTGGATGCCTCAGGCTCACTGGAGTGACGCTGACACAACTGAAGGGATGATAGAAAATACTGACTTTGAGCTCATCAGAATTAAAAGGGTTTTCTCTCCCTAGAATATTGCAGAGGGGCAATAAAATAACCCTCCTACAGTCACAGTCCTCATCAGCTAAACCAGACAACCATTACACAGCTCAGCAAATTCCCCTCCTGCTCAGCTGGAAGTTTACACAGTGCTAAGATGGATGACATTTTACTGCTTGGAAAAGATTATTTCAAATGGTTAAGTGCTTACAGCTTGCAATGCAAGTTCCTGGCTCAACTTACCCGAGAAGACACCGGACTCTAACAGTTACCAAAGAAGTTTCTAGACATCTTTCAAGCTCCAGTTTAAAAGCCACCAGTTAGTCCGTATGCAGGCAAGTGTTTCAGGTCAAACAGACTACATCATTCAACACTTCTAGGGCACCCTGGATAGTCTGGAAAAAAGTTCCAATCCTCAAGTCATAGAATCACAGAAGTATTTTGGTTGGAACAGACCTTCAAAATCATGAAGTCCAACTGTTAATCCAGGTCCCCACTGACCCATGTCCCTCAGCACGTCTCCACGGCTTTGAAACCCCTCCAGGGATGGGGACTGCACCACCGTCCTAGGCAGTGATGGATGATGACACTTTTGGAGATGAAATTTTTCCTAGTATCTAATCAAAACTTCCCCTGGTGCAGCTTGAGACTGTTTCCACTTCTCTGTAATATTCAAATGTGTAAATCCTACAACATTTTATGGGCCACCAGAGGCTGTCTCCCTGTTCATTATAGCTGGTACTTCTGTTTGTTTCCTTGTATGAAACTCTATCTCATGCCTTCCCTAGTGTTAAGTTAGAATTTACTACATTACTAAATTTAAAAACAAATCCAGTTCTTGCCATATTCTAGCACTGGAACTTGAGGTCATTCTCAGGAGGAGTTCATTCCCATGATATCCGATTGGTTTTTTTCCCCACTCCCTTATTCCTTTGGAGAGTGGGGTTTTGCCTCTCTATTAAGAACACAGATTATTGGCACTGTGTCCTGCAGTCCCATCTCCATTTCTTTCCTGGGCAGGCAGTGGTCACTGAGAATATAACACACCACAGAAACAAGGGAACAAAAACAAATGTGCAAATAGAAATCCTGAAAGTTTGATTAGATCTTCCTGTTTTAATGAGCCAAGAAGAGCTGAAAGGTAAGTAAGGAATTAGCCATTCGTGTCTTGAATGTCATATTCTGTAACTGCTTTTATTTAAATACAGAAATAGGAATTGAAGGGCCACTTAGTTCCAAGACAATCACCAGCCAAGCAGCTCTGCCACTTGCTGCACCTCAGCCCGCTGGTGCCTGTGCTGACCTGCATTCCACACGGGAGGGTAACAGATGTTTTAGGTTTTCCAAACACATCTGTGACGAATCACCCAAAGCCTGGCTTGTCAAATGTATGCATTATCTCCCTGACACACAGCTTCCTCCCTCTGCAGCTCAGGACCTATAGGGGAGCTGTTGAGTTTTAATAGTTTATTATGAAGTCACATTAAAACGATGACATTCAGAAAATACTGAAAATGACAAACCCTGTAAAATCATCCTCACTGCTACTCAACGAAGGGAAGATGGTATTCTCTAGAAACAGGAAAATTTTCCATCCCTTTTTCATTGCAGCTATCCTCAAAGTCCACACAACTCGTTATTTTGTGATGAAAACTATCAATCCCTCTGATTCCATGAACACAGACAGAATCTGACCTCTTAATAAAAATCTCTACCACAGGATGTCCGACACCTGAACAAGCCAGATGGAGGAAGCAAGCCATCCATTTTACACCTGGAAAATATCAAATAAACTCGTCCAAACCACCAAGCTTAGCACTGAAAACTATTCACATGCTGTACAAACACAGGCTTAAGGGGGACGGGTTCCTGCTCCACAATTCAGTCTGAGTTATGGACAAAGCAACAAACTGGCAAACAAAAGCTCTGGGACAGACATCCCTGTCATTAAGCCTTGATTTTAACCAGACTTGGTTTCTCAGATCTGATCCCTGAACAGCTGTTTTCCTTTTACTGTTCTCCAAGAACATTTCTCTAAACCAGCAGATTTTCCAGATGAAGTGTGGAGGGCTGAGGGGTACTTCAGTGTTTTCCTGTTTATCGGAGCATTATATGAGAAGAGGAATACTGAAGCAGGACATCAAGCAGCCCCCCCACCCCCTCAAACCACAGAACTGCCACGTAAGCTGCTTATCCCTCACTTATTGTTGCTTCCCTACAGTCTCAAATTCTTTCTGTCAGGCAAAAATCCTCAGCAAGCAAAATTTAACTAAAAGACAATGCTAAGGGTTGTAAAGCAGTATTAGAAAGACCAATTCATCGTAGCTTACCATAATACCCATACAGTGAGCTCAAAAATGGAAGAAATTGCTAATTCTTTACAGTTCTGTTCCGCCCTGGTGTCTCCAGCAAGCATTAATCCCAGCTACTCCCTTGGAAAGTGAATTTGATCCCCACTTCACAATTAAGGATAAGAAAAAAAGGCACTGATGATTTGGGGCATGACTTAAGATTCTGACTCCTCACGTCTTGCAGATCACAGTACAGTGAGTTTGGAGATGAGGTCGGGCTGCTGCTGTTAATCCTGTCCTCCCTGCACATGGCCCAGATCCACAGCAGGGGTGTAGGATGGGTCACACGGCTGCCACAGCTGATTTTACAAAGAGTGCCAACTTGAAATGTCCTTGATTTCAGTTTACACTGTCAACTGCAATGGAACAGCGGGCTGGGTTTTATCTGCCATGTCCACTACAGGGATGCTAACCTCTGACAGAAGAGCCACGTAAGCATGAGAGAAAAGGATTATGATGGAACAAGGAAGTTAAGGCAATAGTCCTTTTCATCAACCCCCAGATCAGGTGCCACTCAGAAAGAGAGATCACAGAGACAGGAGTGAAACCCAGGAGCTCTGATTCACACCCCCAGGCAAGCTAGCCCGCTAATAGCTCTTCCTCACAAGTTGGGCAAATTTCAGATTCTGACCCCTCGGATGACACAAGGCAGCGGCAGCATTAGAAAAGGCACCTTCATCTCTCTGGCTCTGCACAATACCTATTACACAGAACTGTAGCTCCGCGTGCAGTTATCCACCAGGGAGATGGAAGAGCCATTAAAGCAAAAGGGCAGTATTGGCAAAAGAACAAATGGCTATAGACTTTACGAGCTTTAATATGAAGTTTGATCCGTTCATGAGAGGGATTTGAGAGATGGTTGCCTGTGACAACAGAACTTCAGCTCCAGCAATCCCCCCAGGCCTCTTCTGCCAGAGGAGAAAGGAGCCCAGAGCCCAGGAAGCCTGTCGGGCAAGGGGCTGACCTGCTGCACAGCCAGCCCGTCACTTCTGCAGCACTTCCCTCACAACACACCAGCAACCTTATTGCAGAGCTGAAACACTTCTCTCCACATCTCACTTCACTACCCAAAAAAAGCTGGATTCCCTCGTGTAAACCAAGTCAGGTTTATTTCCATCTTTATATAGGTATGAGGCTTGTAAAGTCTCTCAGTGCCTCCGTGAGTTCTTCTCTAAGTTGAGTTTCTGACAAAGAGGAATAAAACGTCATTGCTACCCAGTCAGCAACCTCCTGAAGATTAAGATGAAGACAGCTTCATTATGCTGCTTTATTAGATATGCAGAACTCTATAACCAGTTCCTCCAAACGATGCTTGAGAGCTCCTGCCACACCACACGTACCCTGGACCCACACCCTCACCCACCCATCTCTACTGCAGAGACCTGCTCCTCGTTACCAGCTCATGAACACTGAAGAGTCTCGTTCCATTTCTATCATGAGGAGCTCAGAAATTCTTTACTACTACAGTCAGACTGTGCCAACACGCCTTGGAGACACGGAGAGTGACTGATCAGGTATTCCAAACACACCAAGCTTTACACCATTCATTCCCCACCACCACGTCTACCAGTCACAGCATGCTGATGTCTACCACTAGGCAGCGTGAGTGATCATTTTAATTAGTGGCTCATATTCAACACAGCAACCAAGGTGTCAAAAACTAAAAGAGAACCAGTTATAATTGAGAACTTCAAAACAGCAAGAAAAAAAGAGGTTATATCAATACCTGTTACCCTCCTTTGAAAGCGAAGCCTACTAGAACACATTTGTGCCTCTTAAAAGGATACTCCCATCATTACCTGATTAGCTGCAGCCACAAAATTTCTCTAATTGATAGAATATAAATTTCCCTAGGCTTACCAGAGGCCAACCTATACACTGCTCTATTTGCCAACAGAACTACTCACAGAAGCATCCTGCACTTTTAACAAGATGCTTCCACCCCTATGAGCCACCAAAATTCCCCATTGCATTTTTTTCCTTAAACTTTGTTCTTCTGCAATCCTCTGCTTTCTTTGATTGCCTCCTAATGTGTGTGTGTCTATATCTATCTATCTTTTCACTATAGTGGCCTCACAAAAGAGGCTCTACTTAATGATATAACTTAGCATTTGCATCATGTATCTGAAATTACAGGTAGAATTTAAACACACCACTAGGAAAAGAAAAAAAAAAAAA
>NW_008628945.1:0-502 GCF_000691845.1 Merops nubicus
AACTGAGACACCCACCTACTGCTGCAAACACATTTCTTCTGGGTTGGAGAGCTCCAGGAAGCTGAATAAAGAAGTGATTCCAGTTCTCTGTTATCACAGAATCAGAATTGTTTGGGTGGGAAAAGACCTTTAAGATCAAGTCCAACCATTAACCTGACATTACCAAGCCCACCACTAAGCCCTGTTCCTCAGCACCACCTCTACATGTCTTAAATGCCTCCAGGGTTGGGGACTCCACCACCTCCCTGGGCAGCCTGTTTCAGGGCTTGACAACCCTTCCAGTGAAGAACATTCTGCAACATCTCTGAAATTCAGACCATAGAGATAGCACACAGTCCTCCAGACCTGCTCTTAATTTCCCACACAGGCTGATGCTAGAGCTCCAAAGGGAAAAAGGAAATAATAGAATCATAGAATTATAGAATTACTTTTGTTGGAAAGGATCATCTAGTTCCAACCCCCCTGCCATAGGCAGGGGCATCTTTCAGAAGAACAGCTTGCT
>NW_008628945.1:633-17441 GCF_000691845.1 Merops nubicus
CAGACCCAAGGGCCACCTTGCCTACTGCCTACTCTCTGATCAAAACCAGGTTTGAGGAGCAGGAGCAATCAAGGAGAGGAGCAACAGACAAGTGTTTGATTCACCCCAAATGAAGGCACATGATTCTGCTGGAAACAAACCCCTTTGGTGCCATGGGACGACTTGTTTTTGATGAGAAAAGAGTGATTCATCCACACAGTGCTGCTCACACTTCTGTATTAGCCAAATGTCCACCCCTCCTCCCACCTCACTTTTGTTTTGCAAGCTCTTCTCTTCAGTTTAAGTACCATGGTAGATCTCTGGATGAATATTATTGCAATATTCTCCTGCTGCTTCTTATCTATTCATCATCCCTTTGCTGAAACTTATCTGGGGATTTAAAGCCTCCTTGATTGTAATGATCTTCAGGAATTAAGGGTATAAAGGAGATCTTACAGTCCTCAATGCCTTCTAGGCATTTTTGCATCTCCATCTAAAAAAAGGAGTAAACACCAATTATTCCAAAGAAAAATACACCATTAACTCTTCAAATGTCCACCCAGACTTTGTTAATGTGGAGTAGAAATCATTTGTAGTGTGGGGAGCTTGGAGGAAATTTAGTGGTGTGGGATTTAGGTAATCAAGGATAAAAAATAGTTTGAACCTTACTTTGAAATAAACCTTGGTCAAAATCATGAAGTGACTTCAAGAGTTTTGGCCACATATCCATGGGAGGTGTCTTCTAGAGGGAAGTGCACAGACACGGATGTTGGCTGAGCTTTTCTGTGACAATATCCATGGCTGTAGTTCAGCACATCCCCCTGACAGCTGCAATGTGGGGATCCACATGGGGATACCAGCTCAGGAACAAGGACCACTGATCATTCATATTCCTCCCCCACTTCTTGGCTGCCTCAGATGGGGTTTCCCTCACCTTTTTAGAGGGAAAAACCTCACCTTTACTGCTCCATCCCTGAGTGGGATTTGGTAAAACAGAAAGCATCAGTAATTCGTGCTTCCTGGAGTCCTTCAGCCCCTAACTCAGACCACAAAGGTGCCCTTTGCCCCACATATGTGACAGGATCTCAGTGTCCAAAACAATCATAAAATCAGAGAATCACAGAACCATTTAGGTTGGAAAAGACCTTTAGGATCATCAAACTGAGACGTTAACCCAGCAATACCAAGTCAGCACTAAAACATGTCCCTCAGCACCACATTTACACAACTTTTAAACCCCTCCAGGGATGGGGACTCCACCACTGCCCTGGGCAGCCTGGACCAGTCCTGGACAACCCTCTCAGGGAAGAAAATTTTCCTAATATCCAACCTAAACCTCCCCTAGTGCAACTTGAGGCCATTTCTTCTTGTCAGTTGTTCCCTGGGAGAAGACACTGAACCCCCCCCTCACTACAACTTCCTTTCAGGTAGCTGTAGAGGAACAATATCAAATAACATCAGTATTCTTCTTCCCTCACTGCAGCACAGATGTTCTGCCTCTGTATGCAGAACAAGGGCACATCTGGGATACACTTGCAGGAAAGGAAGCGAGCAGATCTACAGCCACATGGAGCTGGTTTTGGGGATGGGATTGGAGGGGCTGTTTCTCTGATTAAATCAGTAGGGAAGCTCTGTCTGAGAAAAGCCTGAGCTCAAATGGAAATGCCAAACATCTGGTTATCACTTCTCTCAGCTATATCCTTGCTTTTTTCTTCCCCTGGGGAAAAACAAACAATAACCAAACCAAAACAACCAATAACCTCAGGTTTAACACGAGAAGACAGAGAGTTCATAATTCCTGCCAGATGCTTCCATGACAAGGTCAGAGATGAACAGACACGTTCCCAGCCTAGACAGAGTGGAAAGATTTGTTTTCTGAGTTGATGGGGCCTGGAGTCCCATGAAAGACCATATGCTCAGACAGCCATGGTACAAGGCAGATGACTGTTGTCTGGGGGTGTCTTAATTCCTCTCTCTCACTTTTTTTTCCTATTGCTTAAACCAGAAGAAAAACAACATCACCAAAGAGCTTTTCCCTACTAGCAGACTGAGCCAGGGCGTGGTGAGTCAGCCAGTTTACATTAAGATAGTAATTAATAAACACTGATGGAGTAGTAATTCATGTCTAGGTGTGCCAAGGGAGGCAGAACTCTCAAAATATAGTGGGTATACACACATCTTACTGCAAAGAAGAGATCTCTTGGCAGGCCCATATGCAAAAAGAAGGTTTTATGGAAGTATGCTGGCTGATGGCTCTCCTAAGAGGAGGGCTGGTGATGGAGATGGGATGGTAATTATGTGTGTTAGGTCTGAGTGAGAGCAGTGGGCAGGTCTGGCACACACCCAGGTGATTGGCTGTCACAGAGGAGCACAGCTCCCCGTCCTAGTCCCACGGCAGGTACCAGCCTAGAAGCTTGATATTTGGGAGGGTAAAGTGCCTCTCACTCTTCCCTGCCCTTACAAGAGCACATCTGGGATGACATGAGGTGGTGAGACACTGGAACAGCTTGCTCAGGGAAGTTGGGGATGCTTCATCACTAGAGGAGTTCAAGACCAGGTTGGATGGGGCTCTGAGCATCCTGGTCTAGTGGGAGTTGTCCTTGCCCTTGTCAGGAGGTTTGACCTAGATGATCTTTAAGTTCCCTTCCAACCTGAACCATTCTATGATTCTGTGATTCCATGTCATTTGTTCTACCAGCAATGATGACATGAGCCAGAGTGCAGCTTTCTCAGAAAGACACCAACACAATTTAAACAAACATTTTCATCTACCTTTCCCTCCAGTCCCATGAGCCACAGAGCAGCTTTCTCAGAAAGACACCACCACAATTTAAGCAAGCATTTTCATCTACCTTTCCCTCCAGTCCCCCAGAACTGTGAAGAAGACCCTCATAAGTTGCAAAGACCAGCACTGAACCTTGGAGGTGCAGATCTGTGGTCCCTTCCCCACATGGCCCCAGTTTCTCTGCGTAATCTTGGTCAGGGTGGATAAAAAAGGACAAAACTCCCCTTGTGCTTGCCTTATCTATTCCAACATTTCTCCCCATCTATCTCCCCCCACAGGGACCAACACCTCCCACACCAGGCACCCAGACCCAGCCAAGGTCTCAATCCACCACCACAACTCTGAGGTGAAGGGGAGGGAAGGATGAGGTTAGTGCCAGAGAGGGCTGTGATGCTCCAGCTCATCACACCCAACCCTTAACACTCCTTAATAAAAGTTTCCTTTTAAGCTGGCTTTGATTTCCTCCTCAGGGGCACCTCCTTCCACTGCAAGCATTTCTTTACAATCAGGTTAGGGGAGAAGAGGATTTTTTTACCTATTGCTTACTTTACAGACCATTTCTCATTCTTCCTAGTGCTGCTGGTAATACTTACTGAAAGACAAAGCTATTCATCTTAGCACATTCCCAGCCAAGTGTGGCTTGGAGCAGTTCACTAGCACTGTCAGAAGAGATATTACTGGCTATAAAAAGCTGCCTTATCCCCTCAAGTTGCCACACTCTGATGAGGAACATCACCACCATGCTCTGCTGTGTGGTGGTGGGAGCAGCTGGGACAACTTGTCTTGGTCTTGAATGCTTCTGCTTGCAAACTTCAGGCTTGTTCCTCTTTGCCTTGTCCCCAGGTGGATCCTTTGTGACTCTGATGGCAGCCAAAGCTTTTGTGGTCGCTTGGGAGGTAGTGAGAAAGCAGAGAGAGCAGCCTGGAGGTTATTGATCCCAAAGGTAGGTGAGTATTCGCTTTGGAGGCAGCAAACAGAAAGGATGAAGCATGGCAAGATCAGCTCAGTGAGCACTTCAACCCACTTTGGAGCAACAAGGAGCTATGCAGAAGGTGGGATGGTCACAAACTGCCACTGAACATCTCCCCAGACAGAATAAGGCTCTTGCTGGATCCCCAGGATGACCTGTGGCAACTGAAGGTCCTGAAAAGAGCTACCACAACACGTTCTGTGTGCCTGTTCTTCAGAGAGGAGACACTCTCTGCAACACCTCTGTCACACAGGAGTTTTATAACAAACCCACTCAGTTTATCCAAGACATCTTGAGCACGACAGCAATTTTCCTTGCCTTGATGAAGACTGCAGTGGTGTTGGTGGGGTCTTCCTGCTTCAGATAAGCAGTGTCCAGCCTAGAAACCAAGACAGCTTCTCATATACATACAGCTGCATGTGAAAATCCTGCCTGAATCCTGCCACAGCCTCTGCTGAGTGAGTCTTCTTGTCCCCTGTGCTTCATCCTTATCTTCCTCTGCCTTGTCTCTCCTTCCTTCTACCCTTTGAGATCCCCTCTCCCATTTAAGTCCTTGCAGATGTTTTCACCTATTAGCTGGGGATCACCAGCTCAGTCTTACCCTCCTGCATCCATCACCTCTTGCCCTGAGGCTGTTCCTGAGCCCTGAGAGAGCAGCTGCCTCTGGAGAAGTGGGAAACCAAGCTGGGCACAGACAGTCCATGCTCCCTTGCTGGTTTTATACACACTGCCACAGAGAAAACTGGCAGCCTTTGCTACATGCAAATCACACCCATGCCTATGCAAGGAGTAATTACCTGCAGAAGGGTAAAACAGGTAAAACAGCCCTGGTTAGTTGGCTGCTATAGGTATAGCTCCAGTGTACAGCCCTGATTAGTTGGCTGCTATAGGTATAGCTCCAGTGTACACTAGCTCTGCCCTGTTCTGCCCATCCCCACCTGGCTGCTCCCAGCCTTGCTACACCAGCCTTGGGCTTGCCACAGCTACAGAGCTCCAGTTGTGTCCCCAGATGTGCCCAGACACCCATCTGCACCTCCCAGTACAGCACCACTATCTGTGGGAGAACAAGCATGTTTGGAGGGACCAGCCCTGGATCTGAGCAACTCTTATTTTTTCCCAACCTCCAGGCAAGTCAAGTGTCTAAAAAGGCCTTTGGACAACAGGGAGTCAGGAGACATCAGGTCTTATCATATCACAGTTAAAAGATGTTAAAAGATAGGATGAGAGGAAATGGTTTAAAGTTGTGCCAGGGGAAGTTTCAATTGGATATGAGGAAGAATTTCTTCACTGAGAGAGGGGTCAGGCACTGGAATGGGCTGCCCAGGGAGCTTGTGGAGCCACCATCCTTGGGGAGGTTCAAAAAATGAGTAGATGTAGCACTTGAGGATGTGGTTTAGTGGTTTGGGAGGGGTTGGGATGGAAGTTGGACTTGATGATCCTAGAGCTCCTTTCCAACCAGAATGGTTCTATGATTCTATGATGTGACATTTTCCTGCCTTGAAGGGGCAGCAGGCTCCCCAAAAACCCTTCCACAGATTGATTTGGGCTGTAGTAACACAGCATCTTTACCAGGGAGAAGGAGCCACATCCATCAGAACAAAACAGTCTTTCCTGATTGACACTATTTGGAAGTTGGTTCATTTCTGTTTATTCTTGGGTTTTATTTCATATATGTGCCATGAATTTTATTTCCAGGTCCTAAAACCCATACAGCACTTCCAATTCTTATTCCCCAGCACCTTGTGTTGGTATCCCTCTGGTTCTGGTTTTGTTCAGATTTCCAGGCTTTCCAAAGGTGACTGAAATCAGAAAAGAATTTGCCTGGTGCTAAAAGCAACTGCATCATCCTAACATTTATGGATAGGAAAGTGCAAACAGACCCAAGCAATGATGCTCAGAGGCAGGCGTGGGTGTGGAGTCCCTCAAAGACAGGAGAAGCTGTCTGAGATATCCTCACTCCCATCTGCTACGTGGAAATGGAGCCAAAGCATGAGCCTGGCCATTACCTTCATTAACTGCTCCAGCTCTGGATGATGTCAATCCACAAATAGGTTCATCACGTGGGTTTGTACTTGGACCCTGGGAGAGTCTTTTTAATAAGTTATAAATCACTTCTGGGGCTGGACCAAGGAAGGTCAGTGAAGGGTGAGAGTGACATTATCTGACCATGGCAGCTAAAAGAGCTTCTAAAAACCAGGCATGAATCCAGCCCGTGGCACTGACCTTCCTGCCTGAGAGAGGCAGGGAGCTTGGCCCCCAGCAAAGCAGGAACTGGGGAGGCACGTTGATGATTTTATTGCTTTCACGAGAAATTAAAATATTATTAATGAGTGTAATTTATAAGCAGGGGAGCAGACAAACCCAGGCTTTTCATGAGCTGCTGTGCACTGCCTCGGGAGGGCAAGGGAGGAAGCGATGGGTAGATACCAGCTATTGTGTCTGGTTTGCAAGGTTACTTGTTCTGCTAGAGCTTCATTTCACATCTATCTCGGAAAACAAATTCCCTTTCAGACCTTTTCATAATGAAGAATAAAGAGGCTATTGTTACAGAAAGCTAATTGTGCTTTTAAGCCCTTTTCTGCAGCCAAGTTCTGTGTCACTTTGGGGAGCTCGGTGAGCTGGGGCTGCTGCAGGAGAGGCAATGCAAAGCCTCCAGCACACACCTGTGACTACCAAAGGAGAGATCTACTGGCCCAGGACTGAGAAATCACCATTGGTGACAACTCCCAACTTTGTTTCAGGAAACTGCTTTAATTTTTATCCTGGGAGTGTGGGTGGAGTTTCTGTCGCTGCCACGGTGCAGAGGTTCACACGACCTGTGGAGGGACAACCTGCAGGGAAACCACGTGCTGCTGCAGAACTTCCACTTCTATCACACTGGTTTTGTCTCCCTGGTTTACCCAAATTCAGGCAACATTCTGCTCTGAATGACACGTAATGGTTAAAAAACTTCCCGTGCTTGATTTTCTTGCCTGAAATTCCATTATATTCTTTGGCGTTAATCGAGCTGAATTATATTTAGAAATGTTTCAGCCCTGTTAGAGTGGTTTTAAGACAATTTAGAGTCAGGAAATGTTACCCAGAGGGAATACAGGAAGAGCAATCATTAAGGATGCTTGTCATTAGACTTTTAACCTTCGTGCTTTCCCTGCTAGGCAACTCCAAGGAAGATCATTCTTTCTACAACTTGTTCATTTGTCTCTATCTTTCTGGTCTGACTAAAGTCAAACACCAATTAATGCTATTAAAGAAGAGTTGTTATGTAGGTATCTCCAACTGGAGCATCTTCTTCCTGCTGTCTTCAGCCTTTTTCTCTGTCTCTTAAAATCCCACCAGTGCTCTCCAGACTAGCCGCACTCTCTCAAAGCTCCTCAGGCAGCCTGGGTGTGTTTTGCTCTTCCTGGTGACCCGGTGTGACAGGTCAGTCTGCTGCCAAGAGAGCAAACAGGCCAACTGCCAACCCCTCCACCTTCAGTAGTCTGGCCAGCATCCTTAACTACAGGTCAGATTCCTCAACATCAAAAGATTGGCTTAAAATGAGACAGACAAAGATTTGAAGTGATAACGTGGGCTTGTTATTTGCATCCTGAGTTTTCAACATTAGGCTACACTAGGATAAATATTTCCTGGCTTCTACAAACTGGGCAGGGCAGACCATGAATCACTGAGATATGCTAAAAATCTCTGTCAGTTTGAAATTAGTTTGCTTTGGTTGTGGGGTCTTTTGCCTTCTTATGCAAGAATTATCCCTGAACCCCAGGGAACCTCAGAATAAAAGAGCAGGTCTTTCAATACTCACAAGAAAATCAGTGACAACAACAAGCAAGTGTTGATAGATACATGTGCTTGACTCTACTGTCATTAGGAAGCTGTTAGGTAGATAGGAGCACTCCCCACATCATCCTCAGGCAGCACTGTGTGAGACTCATCTCCCTGGGGAGCTCAACCACCATCTCAGATGCTCCTGCAACCAGGACCAGCCCCAGTGTCCCCATCACTTACACACCCTCCATGGGAGATCTCCATCCAATTCTAAGGCACAGGATAAAACCAGAGTTGATATCACTGCCCTGGGAATTTCTCCCAGGATTTCCACCACACTGTGGTCCCTATTCTTCTCCACCTTCATGCATGATCCAAAAGACACTTTGGCTTCCAAGAGGTGTGTTTCAGGACTTGGTCAGGTTGAATGGCTGCCAGTTCATCTGATGGCAAAGCTGAAGTTCTCCCTGAGTTTTGGAAAAGTCCATCTGACTCTTTCAGGCCTTTTCAATCCCTGCTGGTCTCTCTGAGTGGTGGCCAAGCCAACAAACATGACTCTGCTGGAGCCACCTCTATCTCACCTCTTACAGATCTCCATGGTTTAGCCCATCAAGCACCCAGGGCAACATCATTTGGCCACAATCTGTGTTAGCACTAAAGCTGCTGCTTGGTGCCTCACTTAGGACTTTCAGGACATCAGCACTCAGGGGCAGGTGGTAAAGGAGCCTTTCAGGGTGGAGGACTAACCAGACCAGAGAAGCTGTGACCTTTGTAAAGAATGATCTTGAAGAGAGGGCAGACCAGCGATGAAAGGATTTTCTTCAGGGAATCCTATCTCCAGTCCAAGCCTCTGGGCCAAAGGGAGACTTGACATCAATTGTAGCAGGACAATTCAATGTCTCAGAACCAAAGATGTCTGTCCTGGTTTTCAGCTGCTTTTGGTTCACTGCTGTAAGGAACTTTCTTAAGATATCATCTTGAGTTCACTGAAGAAGCGAGTGTGGCTCAGGTACCCAAGGGAGACACAACAACTGTGTACAGGCACTCCTCCACAACATGGCTTTAATCACCATCAGAAGGGAACCAGATTTCTCCAGGGGCTACCATGACTGTGTTTTATTTCTCATTGCCATAGACTGAGGCCAGCTTCATGGTCTCATCTCACCAGAGAGGCAGATGCTCCCAACAGCAGGTGCTATGTCCTCTTAATCCACTCTAGAATGTCCATCTGTGGCCAGGTTACACTATCTGTAAGGCTCATCAAAGTCAAGAGAATTGTCTTCCCTTAGCTGAAGATGAGCCATTCTGCATAAGCCATCACACAGGCAGAAGAGACAGTGGCACAGGAATGAGGAGGAGCTGGAACCTTCCTTCTCCAGGTAATGTACTCACCAAGCATCACCCTCAAGCCATCAGTCCCAAGACATCTTTCTCCTGGGCTGCTTATCCCAACATATTTTTAGTCCCACCAAGCCCTTGCCCCACCAGCTTTCCATTCCTATTCCCAAATCTCATTTACAGAGAGGTACAAAGAAAATCTGCTTCTCATGTGCTTCTCAGAACAAGTCTGCTCTGACATGTGAAAAGCACGTGTCTTCAAGATTTTTATTTAATCTGAGAGCTGCAGAAGCGACCACAGGAAGAGAAACAGGAGCTGGCAAACTTTTCCCAGCTGAGATTTGGGCTGAGATTTAAAGAACCCTGCTAGAGGAAGTCTCCATTATTTGAGGGGATGGATCTGTCTCTAGACAAAAGAAACTCATGCTACAAATTATGTTTATCCCCTGCCATTCTGCAGATGGATGGTTTCAAGGCTAAGGCATGAGCCTTGTGCTATTCCCATCCTTCTATCAATACTGACAAATCCTTTACAGCTTTTTCCCAGCTCCCACCAACATCAACACAGAGATTTGTGGGGATTTCAAGGGTCATCAGAAACACTGCTGAATCTCCTTGGGACTTCATTTCTTCATCAATACAGCTAACCTCACAAAGGATCTTCATCCCTTATTCCAGGCAAGCAATATTATATCATCAGAGAGAGATGGCATGAGCAAAGGCCAAAGTCATCATACTCATATAGGTGCCATTAACAAGCACAGACTCAAAAATCAATGCAGTGCACTTCATGCCTTGAAGCTCCAGATCCATGTTGACCCCCCCTGTTATCTGACAAATCCTTTACCACCCTCTCTACTCCCTGCAAATAGAGACCAGCACCTCCCAGTACACTGCTACCCCTTCCCATAGCCCTGCTCCTGTGAAATAGAAAGCTCTGAGGGAAAAGAAATCCAGTCTGTAACCCCCAGCACATCTGTGAGATGAGAAGAAAGGAGACAAAGGCTTATTTAAAATTAAAGTCAGTCCCAAAGGATGTTTCTCTTGTCTCTGTAGTTCAGTCTTATTGCAGCTGTGGTTCTTCTTGGAGTCAAAGGGGACAAAACCATTAGCAGGACTTGATTGTCTTCCCATGGCTGAACATAGGGGTTGTCATCAGAGCAGCTCCTGGTGCTAAACTGACTGCAAAAGCTGGCAGAGCAGCCAGATGATCTCCACCTTGACTGCTGGAAGGTGGAGAATACATAAGAAGGGGGATTCCAATATTTCCTTCACCCTCATTGGGGCTGGATGGGTTTTCCTTGTTGGTGACAGTTTAGCCCCAGTCACTGGACCCCTGCAAGCCCTCCCATGGCCTGGGTGAGCTCTGGGCTATGACAGCCTGCAGGAATTGGGTGGATTCCAGGGGGAATGTGTTCCCACACCATTGTTTGACATAGAAGCCAGGAGGTGTAAAAGGACATGGTGCCACTAGCACCAATGGCTGAGGCAGCCTGTTACCTACACAGAATGGATTTGTCTTGAGGTTTGACATGTCTTACAAGTGAAAATGGGTTGGGGGTGGTCACCAATTGTCCTTCTGTACATGCACGTGTCTTTCTCAGGAGCTCCACTGTGTTCTCACACTACTGCTTGTACAAAATGAGGATTTCATTGGCTCTAGAGCCATTTCAGCATGAGCCTGATGGTCTGCTTCATGCTGTCTTGTCTCAGAGCTGCTTAAATCAACTACTATCTCCATTTTGGACCATGAAAATCCCTTTTGCTCAGTGAACTCTGGCTACTTTGTCAAGGGTGACTCTGGATCTTTCAGGAAGCTCTTTTGGGAATCTTTTCAGTTCCAGATCCCTGGGCAATATATTTCAATTTTTCAATTGCCCATGGATTAGTAGTGGACTTGACAATGCTGGGTTGGACTTAAAGGTCTTTTCCAACCTAATTCTGGTAGTCTGTGATAACATGTTCTCTCAAGATAAGCTGTTCATCCTTAGGGTAAATCACTATCTTTTCCCCATTTCCTTTTCCTTTTTTGTCCCTTCTGATGTCAGGCAAAAGGTGATGTTCCATCTTTCCCTCCAAGGCTTTATTTCTGCACAGAGTGGAGTGCTCTTCGTATTTCTCCACGTTCTGTAGCCAGCCTCTTCTGCCTGGGATAACTGAAACCCATCAAAAGCATCAAGTGAGTCACAACCAGCAATTGGCAGAAATAAAGCCACCTCCTGCCTGCCTTCCATTTTCTGCTGCCATCCATAGCTTGCAGGTGCAGGCAAAGTACTTCTTAACATCTCTCTCTTTCTCTCCTGCCTTTTCCAAGAGTTTCGATTCTGATCAGTCTCACAAATGTCTCACTCTTGACTGAAATAAGTGTTTATTTCTCTTTCTTTGCTCTAGGTATCATAAACTGATCAGAAATCTGTCAAATGGGAATAGCTTGACGGAGTTTAGACTTTTCCTTTCACATCCAAATTCTCAGCCATGCAAAACAAAGGGAACAAGGTGATTTAACAAACTCATCCCAGATCTGTGTGGCAGTACAAGTCCCCACAGCTGAAGAAACAGGCATAAGGAGGATGAAGACTAGTGAGAAAACAGGCATGAGTGCTTGGTTTGAGAAGCAGAGTTGTGTTTCAGAAGGAATAGGAAAGCTGATGAGCCTGCCCTCTTCATTTAAGGAATACTTCTAACTGTCCTGAAGAGTCACAGCTTCTTTCCTGCTCCAGGACCCCATGCACCAAGCCTGGCTGGCCACTGCATCCCTCAGACAGGCTGGCGTGGAGGTCCTGGGGTGAGTTATCTGCAGGTAAATGCAGCTTCCCTGGCCACAGGTGCTTCAGAGAAAGAGCCTCACTCAGAGCAGGAGATAGGACAGATTCTGTTGACTTGGCAACGAGATTCTCTCTGGAGATGTTCCTGAATGCTGGCTTAGGAGAAGTTGGTCAGGTCTGTTAGGAAAATAGGCAGAGAGATGCTCTGACCCAGTCAAAACTCATGGTGAGGCAACAGCCCATTATCTCATCCCTGTGTCGTGCAAATCACCGTCTCTTATCATCAGGTCACAGGTCTGGGAAGGTCCTAGAACCAACACCCATCACCTTTTGCCTAAAAAAAGCTATATGTGGGACTTCTGAGCTTGGACCCCAGAAGAACCACACAATTTACTGTAGGCTATAGCCCTCCATCCAGGCACTCCTGACTTATCAAGAAGCCCAGGCAAATATCTCCATAGGACTGCTAGTAAGGAGAAGGGAGCACACCCACAGGGTTTGGTTGAGGTCTTCAGAGCTCCCCCACACCTTCCTAGAGATGCTGTTCTAAGGAACCCACCATTCCTCCCAAGGGCACTCAAAGCAATACCTGGTACCCTCTAAAGGAAGGGCTGAGCTATAAACCCTAAGCCCAGGTTGAAGAAGCAGAAGGGATTTGAGGTCCTCCATAACAATTCAACAGGCAAATGTCAATGCAGTCTAGAGGGGACTCAAAGAAGACCTTTAAGGGGATGATGGCACAGGCAAACAGAAGTCCCAGTGGTGAGACAGAGCATAGGGTAGCTTTCTAGTGGTGACTTCAAGCAAGCCACTGGGATCAGAATTACCACTAGGGCCTGGGGAGCACAAAGGTTGCAGACAGAAAGTGGTCACTGCCCATCCGTGAAGACAAACTTCCTCCAGGAACTCCCTCTGATCAAAACCATGAGCACCAGGCTGGGCACACAGAGCAGCTTCACGCCAACACCTAGCAACCTCTCAGGGAATTTAAGTCAAATCACAGCTCTACCCAAAACCAAAACAAACAGAAATTTCCCTCCATCTTCACATCACTATGGAGAAGCACATGATGATCAGCAAGTCTACAACAGGGCATAGGAGAACGATTCAGAAAGACATCTACTGTCACTCCCTACACAAGGTCCCCAGCCCACCCCTCATCCTGCTGCCTCCATGCCTCCCTGCTTCCCAAACCCACCTTTTGTAATGCTAAACAGTGCCAGGCCTTGTTCCTTGCCTTGCTTGCTTTTCATCTAAGTTAAACCCCAGTTAATCTCATTATGGAGCTCACCCTTGTGCCACCGTGTTCTTTGGGTGCCCCCTGACATCATTAGACACTTATTCAGGGAAACAAAAGGGCATTACTCCGTGCAGGGAATGAGGAATTAGTGCAGAGGTGGAGTGTGCTTTGCAATCGTCTCCATAATCACTTGTTGGTGTGCAATTAGGGGCTTTAATCTCCATCTCATCACCGCTGCACCAGTGTGGGTGTGGGTGGCTGTAGAGAGGCAGGGGTGTGCAGCAGACAGGGGGACACAGGTCAGCAGTGCACCAGAGGAGGTGAAGGGTGTCCAGATGACAGGAGAGTGGCGTGAGGGGGTCTCCAAGTGGGTATAAAACAAAGGATTTGGATATATCAACAGCTGGGATATCAATCAGTGACAGAGCAGAGTGGATGAGGAGGTTGCTGGTGAAGAAAGACATCAAACATGCTCCTTGGAAGAGACAAGAGAGCTTCAGACCATCCTCCCAAGGGACACACCTGGGTACAGGTGTGCAGGGCCACCTGGCATCAAAAGATAGGAGGTGGGATTTATTTGTACTCCTGTCCTCTTACCTCAAAAGCAAGAGGAATACCAAGGAAAAGGAAGAAAAACAGAGCCAGAGGAGGAAAGGACATTTTTTATGCCACTTTTCCAAAGTCACCTGGATAAATCACTATCTTGATATGTCGCTGAGCTTCCAAACTTTACTGAGTTTGACAAGCACTTCTGCAAGCAGAAGTTGTAAAGTTTGGTTTCCTTCAGAGCTTTGTCAGAGCCAGAGGAAGAAAAGACATTTTTTATACCACTTTTCCAAAGTCACCTGGACTATTTTGATACGTCGCTGAGCTTCCAAACTTTATTGAGTTTGACAAGCACTTCTGCAAGCAGAAGTTGTAAAGTTTGGTTTCCTTCAGAGCTTTGTCCCATGGCTGGATTATCTCACAGGAGGACAGTCCCTGTGTGAGGCTTCCTGATAGTCACCCATGGCAACGTCCAGTATCTTCAAGATTATCACTGGAGACAGGAATGGTGGTGGAGATGTCCTACAGGAATGGGAAGGTGATGGGGTCTAAATGAGTGGACCAGAGGACAGTACCTTTGACAGTGTGGAAGAGAGATGTTTGGGGTTAGGGTCACTCTGTGATGAGCACAATACCTGTCAGGGAAAGAAACAGCAGAATTTGATCAATCAATTAGGCAAAAAGTAAAGCTCATCCAAAGTCAAGCACTGGTGTCCAGATGCCCATCCAACCTTACCATTCCCATCCAATTCAGTCACAGAGCTTCCAGTCCTGAATTTATCTACTCCCACCACTCACACCTCTGCCAAAAGATGCTGGTTTCCTCCATCTCTTTTTTTATCTGGAGATGATTTGTTCCCTCCTGTTCTTTCAGAGAATTTGAGAAAGGAGCTTTCAGATTCGGAATGGAACAATGGAAAGTATTTTTCTCTTTTGGGCTCTGCTCCTGAGGGATGGACTACTGCAGTTATTCATCTCTGAGTTTCTGCTTGGGGGTCCTTGTGGCAAAGATGAAGGAAGAGGTCATGGGATTTGCTGTTGAAATAAAGCTGGCAGAATTGAGACATCTGAGCACCGATCCATCACAACCCAACTTCTTCTTTCCAACCTGACCTTCCCAGCACCCCATATATTGGATTTTTATCATTAATTTTAGGGCCTGCTCCCAGGACACAAGTGTTTTTGTGGCTCAGTGGGGCTCCCAGCATCAAGCACTTCAGTAGCCACGTTGCTTCATCTCAGAAGTGCAGCAACACAGGCGTGGAGTGTGTTTTTTATTGAATTTCTGGTTTTGATCTCTCAGGCCTTTGTGGTGAGGGGAACACGTGTTGCTTTGACTGAGATCAGAACCACAGCAGCACTTTGTATATTTATTAGCCAAGGGAATTGCTCTGGCTTGGCTTTGTAGCCCATTGTGGAAGTTTCTACAGGCTGGTCACCTGCAGGTTTGCAGTTTTGGGAGAGCAGAGATAGAGGTGAGCTTGGTTTAACCAGTATTGAAAATGGGATATCCCCAAAAACCTCTCTCCTTAAAATAAAACTTATGGCTTTATCATTTTGGTGTCTTTTAATCCCTGTGACTGATTTCTCTGGAGTTCTTGATGGCATAAGAAACTTTCAGAGTTTTTAAGCATGTACCACCTCTCTGAGCAACCTGGGTCAGAGAAGCTGCTGGTGGCTTCTGGGCTGGGAGTGCCCATTGCCAGCTCATGTCCAGCTTTTCATCCACCAGCACCCCAAGTCCTTCTCCATGGGATTCTTCTCTATCCCCTCATCCCCCAGCCTATGTTTGTGCTGGAGATTGCCCCAACCTGGGTGCAGAACCTTGCAGTGGGAGGGAATAAAGCAGGAGGGAAGAGAGGAGGGATGGAAGGACATGTCTGTCTGCAGTGGGGTGGGATGGGTACAAGCAGCGTTGGAGCAATTATTAACCAGTCAAGCTGCCAAAGCAAGGCTGTAAGCTGGAGCAAAGTCTATCAATATCAAACCTCCTCCATGTGGAGACACATGACATGCACCCAGGAGTGCAGGAGCTGTGAGGGACCACTTTGGGAAGAGTTTGCAGGGCTGGGGATTGGGAGGACGTGGGCACCATGTGGCTGTGGATGTATAAAGAGGGCATAGCTCAGGCATGGACCAACTGAACAATAATTTCTTCTTTTTAAGCCATAACTATGCTGCCTCTTTCCAGTTCCCCTCCAAGCACTCCCTCCTCTCTGAGACAATGCATTAAAGCATGGGAAAAGTGATACTTAACATGGAAATTCATCATTAATTCCTCTGTCTTTTATTGTCGTAACACGAGCCATAATGAACTCTCCTTGCACTCGTGTCGATTTGGTGTGTCACTTTCCCTGGAAGTGCTTCATAACTTAGCATTAATTAATGGTGACTTATTGCAAATTGTGTTACAGAGCTGATAGCACTTCTGGGGAACTAAGTGTCACCAACTGCAGCCATCAAACTTGTTGCAGTAGCCACGCATCATGCAGGATTAATTCCTCTATCACACAAAGACATCATCTTTGGCTCTGCATAGGAAAGGAAGGAAAATCCACGGCTTGGGGTTTTAACCTGATTCATTCTTAGCTCTTCAATCCACCTTCAGAATGGAATCATTGAATCATAGAATGGTTTGGGTTGGAGGGACTTTTCAAGGTCATCTAGTCCAACCCCTTGTGCTGAGCAGGGACATCCCCAACTAGAGCAGGTTGCTCAGAGCCCCATCCAACCTGACCTGGAATGGTTGCAGGGATGGGGCAGTGACCACCTCTCTGGGCAACCTGGGCCAGGGGCTCACCACCCTCAGGGTCAAAAAATTCAGCTTTCATGATATCTTCAAGGTTCCTCCCAGTTTGAAAGGTGCTGTCGACAAAGGTGTTTCCACTTCATGGAGCTTTGGCTTCCAATGAGTCTGCCTAACTTTGCTCATCCAGACTTCCATGTGTCACTGTCCACTCCCAAATCCAGTTGAGTGCAAACTCTCCACTGTCAACTCAGTCCACAGGGAAATTTGGACTGAGGTGACATGACACAGCTCCTGAGGGACAGACTGCAGCCCAACTGATGCTGACTACCCTCCAAACAGCAGTGGTTAGCTCTGATCTGCCTTCCCATGCCTCTGTGACTACCATGGTGACAAACCCACAGCTCCATGCTAACTGAAGACTTATGGGGCTAGCTTCATACTGCTCTCCTCCTAGCTTCCAAAACAAGGTGTCCTCATCCAAAGTGGCTTTAACAAATGGTGTTTGGCCTATCTGAACAATTTAAATTTCCTAGTGCTGAGACCCACTGCCCAGAACTGTTAAATTTACTGGAATAGACATATTGTGTCACAGATTTCCATCTGTAACCTACAGACAGTAGCTTTGACCTCCTTGAAAGAACAACTAAGAGGCTAAATACTTTGGGAGATGCTCA
>NW_008628945.1:17463-44227 GCF_000691845.1 Merops nubicus
CCAGGAACACAAAAACATCTAGGCAAAGACAGAGAGATGGGAAGACAGCAAGACACTAAGTAAAGGCAAAGGAGAAAGGATGAACCAAGAGATAGTCACAGAAAGGTAGAAAAATGGATGAATGGGCAAATATCCATCAAATAGCTGCCAAATATCCTTTGCCATGACAACCAGAGGATGGGATGAGGCACAGAAGAGAATTTAACACAAATCACTAACAGGGTTCCAATCCTAAAACACCTCTCACCAATGGGAAATTACTCCAGAAGGGAAAAATTCTGAGGGGAAAAGCTCATTTGTAAGCTCATTATCTGCAGTTTTGATATCTAGGGCTAAGACTTGACTCGCAGATGGAGATACTCAAATTTAGGTATCTCTCTCTGTAGGTGTCTCTATGTGAGCTACCTGTTTGAGCTTTTGGGGTAGCCACTGGAGATGTGGCTGATGCAGTCAGTGGAACCTGACTGTGGTGGTATTAATTGTAGTAGGAGCTCCAACACCATGTCCCAAGGAAAGAGTCCTTCATCTGAATGCTGAATTGCAGGCCCACAGTGGCTCAGGTGACTTGTCCTCCCCTATGAATTCAGCAATTTCAGAAGACAGCCTGAGACTCAATAACTCCTCACAGAAAATAACTTGCCTGGAACTAAAAGATAAGACTGAAAGAGACCAGCTTTGATCAGCAATAGGGAAGACCCTGAGAGAAAAGAGTCTAGTTCATTATAAGTCACAGCATCATTTACCAGACTATGCTTTTGGCTTAACAGGGCTGGAGGTCCTGTCCCAATCATTGGGTGATGGTTGGACTTGATGATCTTAGAGGTCTTTTCCAACCTTAATGCTTCTATGAATTGTAGCACTGCTGTGTGCTTTAACTGTAATATAATGCCAAGCAGATCTAGTCTCCTCAGAGAAAAGACTCAACCTCCCCCTTCACAGATATTAAAAATGCAGGCAGAGGCTGGTGTTTAATGAGCTGACTTGCCAGGTTCCAAAGTCATCTACCACCTGTCAGTGTTTTCAGAAGGGCTCCTAGGCCTTAATTAAGAGCTGGCCCTTGTCTAAGTTTGTTTCTCCTCTCTCCGACTCCACCTACTTCCTTCCTCCCTTTTTGGTTTGGGTTGTTTCAGAAGACAGAAACCAGCCCCAGGGAGATGCCTTCCAAAGTCAATCAGATATTAATTTCAGGAGGGAGCCCAGTCACAGCTTCTCATTTATTCATCAACAGCTAGTGACTTCTAACCTAATCACAGAATCATAGAATTGTTTAGGTTGGAAAATCTTTAAGATCCTCATCTTCAACCACCACCCCAGCACTGCCAGGTCACCACTAAACCATGTCCCTCAGCAACACATCTCCACAGCTTTTAAATCCCTCAAGGGTTGGGGACTCAACCCATTTTCTGTGCAGCCTGGTCCAATGTTTGACAACCCTTTCTTGCTTCTCTCCTTCCTACCCTATCCCTTCTGAAGAGTTTATAGCCATCCAGTGCAGCACTCCTGTTGTTCAAGTCATCCCACCACGTTTCCATGATGGCAGCTATGTCATCGTTCTCCTGCTTCACAATGGCTTCCAGCTCCTCTTCTTTGTTGCCCATTGGTGGGACAAAAGCAGCCAGCCAAGCATGCAAACCAGATTATCAGTGTCCACCTTTGTGAAAGGGATTAGCTGCTCTGCCTGGTGTGGGTGCTCTAAGAAATCAATCTGCATCTGTCAAAAACTATAACCTCACTTGTCTCCCTGACTCCATACTTGGGTTGGTTCAGATAATAATAATTAATTAACAGCCTGCTTTAGATTGCATCTTTTCCTGCACGGGATTAATCTTATATTTCCTTAGGGAGCTGCTGGTCTAGGCTGGCTGTGAATTTATTCTTTGCTGCTGTAATATATGATGGTGTTTGCTTGCTTTCAGGGTCACGGCTACAGCAGGGAAAGCAGAGTGGTTAAAACAGTGGAGCCAGTTTAGGATTGTGTCCAAATCCCATAAATGCCACATGTGACTTCAGATAAGTCACTTAATCACCCTTTCTCACACCCTATATTTACCAGATCAGTCAAGGCAAGCGGATTTACAAGGATGATTCATCCCAAAAAGGGCCAAGGGATGTGGCTTCTATTCCTGACTCCGCTCTGAAACTTGGGTAAAGTCACTTTACTTCCACTTTCCAGCTGCAGAGGGAGGGCAGCATCTGCTTGTGGCTAAAACCTGAGCAGCAGCCTTTGATTGATGCATCTCCAGCCTTCAGCATCCTTTGGAGAGAAGCTGAGCTTTGTGGATGGTTGCTTTTTGGTAGGGTATCATGCTTCTTATCTGAGATATGCACTCTTACCTCAGATATTGTCTCCAGTGCATGGTAAGGAGGAAGGGGTGAAGACACCCAATGAACTCATAGTAACTCTTGTCTGGTGATGCTGCAGAAAGTAGCCTCCATAAGCCTCCTTTCCAAACAAAACAAGACAATGACCTCATTACCTGAAGTTTTGGGGCACAGCAACCAACTTTGCAGTACCAATAAACTCTCTCTACTTCCCTGTTGACCTTTGCAGACCAAGGAGGCCTTTCAAGGTCCTGGAGAGCAGCCCTGCTTGGAATAAACTCTCCCCATTAGTGCTTCCCTGTTGACCTTTGCAGACCAAGGAGGCCTTTCAAGGTCCGAGCAGCCCTGCTTGGAATGTGTAGGCTCCTTTCTCCCATGCCATGTGGATGTCACAAACCTGTTTGAGGCCAACAAATGTCACCTTCCATGGCAAAACATCCCATACTTTGCAAAGCTTTTCCCCATGGAAAGAGGGGGGAAAAGGAGGAGCAGGGGAAGAGGCAGAGGAGGAGCTGTCAGAAGTGTGCAGTGCCCAGCATGTCCCTTCAGGTGAGAAAGGGAACATCTCCTCTCCTCCTCCACTCGTCTCCAGTGTGCAGCCAGGCAGAGCCAGGCAGCTGCTGCACTTACTGGTGTGGAGACCTGTCAGAAGCACTCAAGCCTCAGGACCACATCTTAATAGAAGACATGCTGAAGGGACTTGCATCTCCTCCCAGAGCAGCTTGGTGGCCATGGCTAAGGCTGTGGTGGGACAGCAACATTCAGATGGCTTGCTTGAAAGCTGCACATCCTGTATCCTGTAGAAAGGAGGCAAATTTCCCTGTGTTCTCCCATTTTTCTTTCTCTTTCCTTCCTAATTCTCCAATATGAGTCACCTCTTCCCAGTACAACTAATCCCAGTACCACCCAGGAAATGGATTATGATTTTTTCATACTGCAGCCAACAGACATCTCAGAGTCCTTGGTCCTTGTCCTAATGAAGACACTCAGAGTCTGAGTCTTCTTGAGCAGAAATCCCTTACAGCATTGCAACAACAGATTCTGTGTGCACAGAGGCTTGAGAGGAAGCTCCAGTGTTTCAAATTCTTCAGGAAAAATTTCTTCACAGAAAGGGTTGCCAAGCCCTGGAACAGGCTGCTCAGGGAAGTGGTGGGGTCACCAGCCATGGAGGGACTTAAAAGATGTGTAGATGTGATGCTGAGGGACATGGTCTAGTGATGACCTGGCAGTTAACTGTTGGACTTGATGATCTTAAAGGTCTTTTCCAGCCTAAGCAATTCTATGAACCTACAAAATCTTGTGTGGACACAGCATAGTCCTCGGACTTCCAATTGTCATTGTTCCTTGACATGCTCAGAAATTCTTCTCTTTGCACAGCACATGGATTAAAGGTCAGACAGCCTGTGCAGGGTGTGGACTGGACTTCTGGCCAGGGTACTCACAAGATCTGGAGGCAACAATGGTCAAAATACAGTGGGACCGTGTGGTGACCTACATCATCCTTTGAGATGTCTCTCCTAGTGTTTCTAAGTTACACACCCCACAGGTTTCCAAGGAAGATCTTCTTCATTGCCATTCCACCTGGTGCAGAGTGAGGTGTCAGGGAGATGCTGAACAGGTTGTTTGGAGATACTCTGGGCATAAGAAGTGGTCTTGATGGTGGGAACTGGAGCTGATCTCCATCAAAGTTACCCTACGCTTGCTTTAGAGCCACTTTGGATGAGGGATGCCTGCATCCCACTGCAGCAGAAAGGATGAGCACGTCCTTGGCCATAGCAGCAAGCTTTCCTCTCTGACCTGTACACAACACTTCCATTAGAAGCTGATTTTTTGTGTATTTAACCTTTCAGGTAAGTTAGACCTTTCAGCCTCTCCAGGCAAGGTCTAACCTGCAGTGCTGAAATCCTAAAATGACCTGAACACTGTGAAATCCTTCATCTCCTCTTTTCCCATGACAGGCCCTCCCAGAGGAAGGGTTGTTCCCTGCATCCCTCCCACCAAACTTCCTTGCACCATGGGCTGGTCAGGTCAGCCTGGGATCAGCACATATCTGCTTCTTGGCACACAAATATAGAGCCTGGAATTTGTGTTCACCTTCATCTGCTGAGATAGGGTGAACATGGAAGAAGGAGCAGCAAGGCAGGGATGGGATGGGGTGGAAATGTTGGGGGAAAAGGAGCAGGGCAAGAATTGTAATGAGCACCTCAGAAAACAATTGTAACTTGGATCAGGCATCAGGAAAGAGCAGACAAAAGCCTGAGGGAAGTCCTGGGCATACTTGCACATCAGGACCAGCAGTCCCTGTGACAACTTAGATCTTGTCAAGCAAGGAATAACATCTCCCTTTGAGTCCAGATCTGTCTCTCTCTGGAGCTGCAGTGATGGCCCATCAGTGTACATCTACTAAGTTGGTTATTGTGAGGGGTGGAGGGGTGATTGCTCGCTATGAATTGCAATTACCTTCCAAGTACAGAGCATTTAAACCTCCCAAATAGGCTGCTTTAACTAACCAGCAATTCTGCTCAGCAGGCCAGACCTCCTCCTGGGAGAAAGAGGCTCCTGAGAAGCCAATTGCTCCTCCTCCAAAAGGGACGTGTGCCCAGACAACAGCAGGGCTGGGCTGTTGTAGGGAAGGATGCTCAGGTGCTAAACACAGAGGATGTTTTCACTGCTTCCTTTGCCAAGCACTCAGGGACACAGGAGTACTCCTGGACCAGAGCCATCCCTCTTGATAAACCCCCAGGCTAACGAGGGATGGGCTCCTCCCCTATCCTTTCCCCACATGGAGGGGAACAGATGCTGAAATTTAATGGGAGCTGAAAGGAGTTAAAAAAAAGAAAAAGGTGTGTGAAACCTCTGATGTTGGTGGTGTTCATGTTGGGTTTAATCCTATGAGTTTTCCAGTCTTAAATATACAACAGGGTCATGCCTCAGCCCCATTCCTGTGAGCTTTCATTGCAGGCCACAGGATAGAGGGAGTTGCAATCCTTTGAAGCCAAGAGTCCAAGGATGCCCTCCAGGGGGGCTCCCATATGGTCAAATAAGCTGCTGGAGAGGATTTTCTGGCAGCAGCCATGGTACACAGTTGGAACACACCTGGCCCAAAACATCTCACCTCCCTCTTGCATGCCAAGCACAGCTGAGCCATGGCCCCATTGCAGAGAAGCCCAAGAGGAGCAGATATCAGCACTGGAGCTCATTGGTAGACTTGGAGCTGGACTGTGAACTGGTTTGGTTGCACACAGGTCAGTTCTCTAGCAGATAGGATGGTTTCAGGGAGAGCATAGACCTTCTGGTGGCTCCCCTTGCACCAGCAAAGCTGTGAAAGAGAGATGCATCCACACCGCCAAGTGCACTGGGTCTGGTGCACTTGCAGAGCCAACCAGCATGGGCAGTGCTTTCTGCTGTCCTAGACATCAAGACCTGAGTTTGCATCCCTAGGAGAAATGGTGAGTCTGCTCATGAAACAGGACAATAGCTGGTTGTCACCCCTCCTCTTGTGTTCTGGTACAGCCCCATCTGGCATATAGGCTGATACTGAAGGACAACAGAAGCTCTGAACATGGAGAAAGAGGTTGGATTTACAACCCCTGAACAGCTTCATCCTTCTTAACCATCACCTCAACCTCCCAGGCTACTGCCCTTGGTCTGTCTGTGAGTGTGGCCAGTAGGTCAAGAGAGGTTCTCTTCCCTCTCTACTCTGCCCTAGTCAGGCCACTTTGGGAGTACCATGTCTAGTCCTGGGCTCCCCAGTTCGAGAGAGACAAGGAACTATTGGAGAGAGTCCAGTAGTGGAGGCAACAAAGATACTGAGGGACCTGGAGCATCTCTGTGCCCAGGAAAGGCTGAGAGCCCTGGGGCTGGTGAACCTGGAGAAGAGAAGACTCAGTGGGGATCTGATCCATGCTGAGCAAGAGCTAAAGGGTGAGGACCAAAAGAATGGAGCCAGGGTCTTTTCAGTGGTGCCCAGAGACAGGACTCTCAATATCTAAAGGGTGAGGATCAAAAGAATGGGGACAGGGTCTTTTCACTGGTGCCCAGAGACAGGACAAGGGGCAACTGAAGTGCTGGGGTTAAACCTGCAGCCCTGAATGAGTGTTGGCATAAGGATGATGTCCACAGGCAAGCAAGAAAGCCCCTCCTTATGGGTTTTCACCTAGGGTCTGGCCAGCCTGGGGTGGGAACTGATGAGGAGATCACCACCAGGTGCCCCCACCTAAGGGGGGGCAAGAGGCCACCTCTATAAGAGCTGACTGCTTGTGTTGGGTTTGGGAGTTTGTTTATCCAGTGCAGGAGCTGTGTGAGGATTCTGGTTTTCAGAAGGGCTGCTTGGCTCTTCATGGCAAATGGAGTTCCTGGATGGCAGGGCCAGAACATGAAGCTGTCTCTGAGTCCCTGCTATAGAACTGGGCTCATGGCCTGGCTGCTCCCAACTCCCATGGCTTGGCTCCTTGCCTGGCTTGGTCCCTTCTTCATGTCCCCTGTGGTGGGTGAGTGCATTGCCTTGTTCCTTCTCTGGGTGTCTGGCACTGGGGGTCTCTGGGGGGGGCTGTGGGAGTGGAGGGAGGGGTTTGTTTGCTGGTCTGCCTGTTAATGATAATATTCTGTGTTGGGCAAGAGGTCAGCAGAAGAGCAAAGGACACAAACTGGAACCCTGGAGGTTCCATCTGAGCAGGAGGAAAAACTTTCCTGTGAGGGTGGCAGTGCCCTAGACCAGGCTGCTCAAAGAGGCTGTGGAGTCCCCTTCTCTGGAGACTTCCAAAACCCATCTGGATGTGATCCTGGGCACCCTGCTCTGGGTCACCATGCTTTACCAGGAGAGTTGGACCAGGTGATCTCCAGAGGTCCCTTCCAACCCCTACCATTCTGTGATTCTCAAAGGGCTATCTACAGCTCAGTCCTTACTCTCTTATGCCTTTGATGATCATGGTGGAGATGGAAAGTGCCTGATCTATTTTAGAGCCCTCTGCACAGCCTCTGTCATGGCTGGCTATGCTTCACACTCTTCCTCAGTTTTCCCTGTGTCTGAAAATAACAGTTCTTGGGATAAGAGTTGCCAGAGAATGTGTATAAAAGTTTCTGTTCTTTGGCCTGCTACCACAGCTCTTTAAATTTGTCTCCCTCAACAACTCTTCTCAGTGGCTTTGAGTGGCCAGACACTTTTAACCTCTTTCTTGTGATGTGCAAAGTCCACTGCTTTGATTTGTCTCCCAGAATGGGATTCATCTTACCTAATGTTAGATGTCTACCCCATTGATGGTCTGCAGCTAGTCACCTTTGGCTCCCTTTATAGTCTGCAGAGAGAAATAAGCACTGCCAGGACATGAGTCATCTGGCCTATTTGAGATGTCTACTTCAGAATGAGATTAATCACACTCTGGGAACACCTGGTTTTTTTCTCCAGCTAAAGCAGGAGTCTAGACAACCAGCTCAGATGAATTCAACCTCAATGTCTTTTTAGGTGCTTGTCTCTCCAGGATCATTGGCTGTAATGAACCCTCCAGCAATTTTCTCAGGCCTGCTTCAGCTGATCTGTACTTTGGCCCACGCTGTGTTTCAGACAGCTGATGATGAGGAGTATGAACTAATGAGAGCAAGGGCTGGGGGTTGTCTCCTGAAAAAGCAAATCTCATTTCTGCCCTTCAGAGAAGGTGGGAGAAGGAGCGTGAAGGTACCAGGCTGGGCAGCCAGGCTTGGGTGCTGGATGTGGATGGCTTTGGGGGTATTTCCATAGTGCCCAGGTGGTGAGGATGCTGCTCAAACAGTGCAGAAGAGATGCCAAAGATCATAGGTGACTTAAAAATGTTGAGGATCATGAACAGAGAAGACATATGGAATGTCCACGAGCTGTGTTCAATAGACATTGTTCGTGGCTCTTGCAACCAGCCATGAATAAGATGACAGAGAACATGGTTGAAATGTGCACACACACACATTGCTGCTTCTTGCCTTCCACTCGAGGCTGTTGCTTCCTGGAGAGAAAAAGTATTTCCCTGAAGTGCCTCACAGGGGCTTGTTCTCTGCTTGCAAAGGCAAAGCAGCATTTAGCCTCCGATGGAATCGGTGACTAGGAGCCCAGGAGTGGGGCCAAGGGTGAGATGATGTTTTATGATAGAGCTGAGGCTTGCAGCCATCTCAGTGTTTCAGGAACAGATAGCAGGAAGGAGTCTCACACTTATATTTTTCTGAAGCATCACTGTTCTTATAGGAGTCATTCACCCATTTGGACAAAAGCTTCATTTAGAGAGCAGGAGGCGAAGAAGGGCTCGAGTCCCTTTGTCCCAGAACTTGGCTGAAGTTTCAAGACAGGCCTGAATAAAAGCAGAGCAATGCTGGTGGCTGTCTAAACCTTCCTCAGGAGCAATAAAATCCAAGCTAAAGCAGCCAACTTGTAGCTGTGCAAGTCCCCTGTTTTATTTTGCATCTCATTTCAAGCAGAAGCAGGGACACGAATGTGAAATGGCAGGGAAAATAGGGAAGAAAAGCAGGAAGAGGGTTCAGATTAGAGGAGAGCCAGGAAATACTGTGGCCACGGGCAAGGTCTGGACCAGGAAACTCTGTATTGTGAAGGAGACACCACATTGTCTGGCTGCAATGACTTCACCCACTCCTGAGGAAGCTGCTACCCAGAGGGGAGGAAGGAGGGAAGGATGTTTACTTTAACACATGAACACAACCCAGGATGGACCATCAATATTTCTGAAAGCTCACCCCTTTCTTTGCCCCAGGAAGGTCTGAAGTACCTCTGCTCTGTGCTCTATTGTCCCCACTTTAATCAGAGGACTCCAAGCAAAGTCCCCCAGGGAATGTGGCAGGGTGGATATGTGCAAAGGGAAAGCATCTGAAGCTCTTTTTCCACTGGGAATATCTCTTAATGTTAAAAACATGCATTGGTCACTACCCCATCCTCTTGAGACCTTCACCCACACCTACATTTGCCCCTGAAGGTGCAAATTCCCTCTGTGCTGACACAGAAAATGTTTTCTAGCATCAACTTCTGTAGCTGCTGCCCTTGGAGCCAACAAAGTGACTTGCCTGAACCCCAGTGAAATCAGGCAGTGAGGAATTTCACCTCTACCAGCTCTCCTTGGATCGATCCCTGTGTCCCTGCACTTCTCATGCCAGGTGAGGTGCTGCCCCTGCATCAGGGATTTTGGGCAAGGTTCTTTGACTTCCCAGGCAGACTGCAGATGCTGTTTACCAGGACAAAAGCTGCGAGTCAGTGGCTGTGGCCAGCAGCATCCAGCTGCCTGGAAAAAAGTCTGCCTTCCAACACCCTCCTCCTCCTCCTCAACAGCCACCCAAGGCTATAACTTTAGCTGCATTAATTAGTCCCTGTTTACTCTCTCCAGGTCTCACGTTATCTCTGGAATGCTCATCGAAATCTAGTGGCCAAACAAATTAAAACTAATGAGGCCATTAGGGTCATATTAACATAGAGGGAAAAGAGGGAGAGCTTCCGGAGGAGGTTTTATTGGCAGACAGGGCACGTCCTGTGCTGCCAGCAAAGCCTGATTTCCAAACTGTGCTGGAGAGAACAGGACCAGATGAACTCGATGCAGGGATGATACACCAGCAAATCTGGGCTGTGGCAGGAGGTTTCCTGCTGCTTCTGGGGTGTTTGCTAATGGCAAACGTGGTGGGAGCAGCAGGATTGGTGGCAGAGATTTGAGGGGCTGGATGGGAAGGTGGGTTATGGCCTCTTTGGAGGTAAAACAATGGGAAGATAAGCAGTTGTAGAAGAATAACTGATACATAGAATCATAGAATCCTTTAGGTTGGAAGGGACCTCCAAGATCATCAAGTCCAACCACCGAGCCACCAGGGCTCCAAAGTCCTCTGCCAAAACAGATCAGAATCTGTCAGGGTTGGAAGGGACCACAAGGACCCCCCAGTTCCAACCCCTCTGCCATGAGCAGGGACACCTCCCACTAGATCAGGCTGCCCAGAGCCTCCTCCAGCCTGGCCTTAAAGACCCCCAGGGATGGGGCCTCAACCACCTCCCTGGGCAACCCATCCCAGGGTCTCACCACTCTCATGGGGAAGAACTTCTTCCTCACATCCAGCCTGAATCTGCCCACTGCCAGCTTTGCCCCATTCCCGGGTGGCTACTTTAATGGGATAAAAGACCAGCATGGAAGGTTCCTCCACACTGAGATCAACCCTGTCCTTCAGCCACTCATGGCTGCTTGAAAACGAGGGACAAAATCTCATGCTCCCCCTCCAAGGCAAGAGTCAAAGTTTTCCTGCTCTTCTTCTGCTTTTGAAGCACAGATGATGAGTAATGACCCAGAACAGCCCTTCCTCCCCATCCACCCATCTCATCTACCGGGGCGCCTGATGGTGTCCTACATAAGACTTCAAACTGCAGCAGGGGGAAGCAGTTTGTGGTTGGGTTTGTGGGACCCCTCAGCTCTGACACTGGGACTGTGCAGGCTCTCCCCTGCTCCGTGTCCCTGGGCACTTGGCAATCAGCTCTCACTCAGCAAAAAACAGGGTCTGCAGCAGCTGGAGGAGACACAAAACCACTCGCTGTGCTCCATGGGTTGATGCCTCTGCTGTAGCCCCAACTGCCACAAAGTTCATCCCCTGTGCTCCAAGGACAATCCTGCCCCAAAGAAAGAAGCAGCAGGATTCCCATGCCATGCTCACCTCATCTCAAAGAACCTTGTTGTCTTCTTTCCCCCCACTTTATGAAGATGGAATTCCTGCAGGTGAGGTGAGCTAGGGAGCTAGTCCTCTCCTCCATCTTTTCTTGACACATACATTTAAGAGAAAAAGAAAAATTAAGGGGAAAAAAAATGTCTCATGGGTTGGTTTGTGAAAAGAAAACCACAAAACCACATTACTCCAGCTTGCTATCAACCAGAGCTGAAAGCCTGGCAGCTCTTTAGGAGCACAGCCCTGGCTAGATGGGCAAAGGTGGCAGAGCCAACGACTGACAGAGCAAAATGGGAGAGTTTTACTTAGAACAAATTGTGAA
Organism: Merops nubicus; assembly: GCF_000691845.1. NCBI lineage: Eukaryota > Metazoa > Chordata > Aves > Coraciiformes > Meropidae > Merops > Merops nubicus. The sequence goes on from NW_008628945.1 coordinate 28,769, forward strand.
AAATGAGGATTGCTGAGGGTTTTAGGGCATATACAGCTGTCAGCTCTTGATGTCCTTGCCTCCTCCAGCTCAGCCCTCGTGGCTTTTTCTGGCTGTTCCAAATCACATCTTAGCCCCAGCCAAGGCAGCAGCAGGAGGACAGGGGAGATGATGCAGAGCTGAGACCTGTCAGGGTCACTTGTCCCCTCCACAGCCTCCTCTAGCTCTTGCTGCTCCCTGGGGACAGTGACTGGAAGCAGAGGAGGAGAAAGCAATGAGAATGAACTGTGTTAGCTGTCTCCAGCCCATCTCCTCACACCTCCCCACCTCTCTCTGCTCTTCACATAGCTCCTACAACCCAGCTGAAGCAGAGACAGCCCTATGTGCTCTTGAAGGTACTCCAAAAGGACTGAGGAGGTTCTCACACCTTCTCGTAGACTCTCCAGGTTTCTCAGCCTCCACTGCCCACCTGGAGTGTTGTCTTCTGCCTGCATTACCTGGTCAGCAGGAGGCTACAGGAAAAAGGAGGAGAAGTAGGAAATCTGGGGACACACTTTGGTGCCAAAATACTTGTAGGCACCATTGTCATGATCATCAGGAGCCAGGGGCAGAAAAATAGACCTCACATTAAGAGGAAGTGGGAAAGACAGTCTTGTTTTGGCCAAGAGGTCAACCCACATGACTAAGAGCACAAAGAAGTCTTAGGTGGAAGGGGATTTATCCTGCTCTGAACTGTTAATACAATTAAACCCTTTCTGCACAAGCACAACCTGCTTGTTTCTGCTCAAAATGTCCCACCAGGGTCCAACACAATGTAAAAACCAGTTGGTCAGGAAATGGGGCCCATCATGGGCAAGCACACCAGTAAGAGACTGTAGCTGCATGTTGACAGCTTCACCTGGACAGATCCTCAAGGGAAGAAGTGTTTGCCAGGCTTTTTGAACTGTTCCTGGAGGAAGGAGTGAGCATAGCTGTCTCCTGAGGCTCTATGCACCAATTCCAACCCTTCCCCAAATGAGACACGTGCAGGTTGCTGCCAGCACCTGGATTATGGACTCAAGATGATGACTACAAACTTGCAAAGCATTGCAGACAGCATCTCTGGCCTTTGAGTAAGTGCTGAGATAATAAACTGGTTCCTCACCCTAATCCAAGATGGGGCCAGGCTGCAAATGCTCAGCACTTCATCTGGTTGAGTAGTAACATGACTTGGTAGAGGTTGAGCCACACTGGATACTTTGAGGTTCCCTGAAGGAGATATACAGAGATTTTGAGGGGAGAACCTGGAGGCAGCAGCTCTGGGAAAAGTTATTTCTGCTTCAGTAGCACAGGGTGATGTCTTGGAGGAAGGGACATGAGGGATGACAGTAGGTCACAGGACCATAAACCAAAGTTATCTGAGTAGAATCAACTTCTCAGGACCTGCTCAAGTGTTTCAGAGCCTTGATACCCACTTGTAGTTGTCTCATCAGGTAGGTACTCTGTCCTTCTCTGCACCTCCTTCAGCAGACACACAAGGAGCTGCTGCATAGCAGAGGCAGGACAGAGGCTTTTATGAGAAGTTAGGCTCTTCAGCTGGGCTCAGGGAACCACAGAAACTTTTTGGTTAACCCAAGTTATGGTGGTTCAGCCCTAGGCAGGAGCCAGGCACTGCAGGACCACTCACTTACCCCTCACCCCCTGCATGGGAGGAAGAAAAGGGAGAGAAATCCAAACCCCTGTGGGCTGAGAGAAGGAGAATTTCCTACAGGAACACTGAAGAACCAGCAAACAGACATCCAGTGACCCCTGAGAGCCAAATGCCTGGAGGTGGCTGGGGTCTGGGTGCTCAGCACAGTGGTCTGTGCCTTGCTGACCAGCAGCAATTTGGAGCTAGGTGGATTGTTCACTCCAAACAACTTCTTTATTGGTTGCTGTTGAATATTCCTCTTGTGGAATGTCTGGCAGGGGACTGTTGGTTTTCTGAGATTTATTATCAGCTTATTCTGCAACTAAATTCTTTCCCACTATGCAGGTAGCACAAAGAAAAGGTTATTTACCATTCAAGCTGGTGATAGACCAAACACATAACTTTTATGGTGTCGTTTCTCTTTTCTGAGATGGATGAGGGTCACTTCTCAGACCTCTTTTTGTAAGAACGAACACTTAAATAGGAAGGTTTTAAATGTATTTCCCACAAGCATTTATGCTAATGAAGACAGCATTTACAGAAATCTCTGAAAAAAGAGCATTGAATCATCCCTACTTGTCTTGTTTTCTGGAGATCATCCAAGGCTGAGCTAATGCTTCTGTTTCTTTGCAATGCTAGAAGGTCTTAGAAGCATCTCCAGAGGTTCTTATTCATAAAAGCCTTTGAAATCTATGTATCGATCAGTAATTGGCACTGATATATTTTTAATAATAAAATCACACATAACCTAGCTGCCTGGATGGCACAGGTGAGTGTATCTAGGTCACTAAACTTTTCACCTATGTGCTGCTAGACCAAGCGTGGTCTCAGGTGACATCAACAGGAAGCCATTGGCACCTCGTGACACAAAAGTGACATTTTATGGGGCACTAACCAGCTCTTAGGGTTCTCAGAGAAGAAGTTAGCAATATAATAGACAACCAAGACAACTAGGAATGAAAACTTATTTCACTGCCAGAGGTAGTTTGTGGCTTTAAGTCAACATCAAGGCTTGAAGATGAGCAGATACTAAGGGAAGAGTTTGGAGTGGTGTTGTTATTTCCAGATATACATCAGGGAATATGGGATCTACACATAAAGAATAGGAGTCCTTGAGAGGAGCAAAGCCACCTTCCCTCAAACATCAGCATGAAGCACCTTTCCAGGACCTTACTGGATAGAAAAGAAACAAAAACTTTCAAGAATCTGTGAATGGCACCAAACCCTCCATGACTCATCCACTGCACAGCTGCAGAACAGTCTCCAGATGTTCTCATCCTGGTGCATGGCAGAGCTGTGAGGAGAGCTTCATATCTACCTCATCATCTTGTCCCAGCTCCCTGCTGACTTTAAGCCCAAAGGAGGCAGAGGAAAGAAACACATGGATGGGAGAGTTAACTTTTAGGGCTGTGTAAGGAAGAAGTGAGCTGGATGTCATTGTGCTGCAGAAGTGACCCAATTTCCCTTCATCTGGCTCATCTCTGTTTGCATTGAGTTATTGATGGCAGGAGATACTGCTAAGTGAGTGGTGCTTCTGGAATATAAATGAAGGTTGAATGCAGCCCTTCTGCCCAGGCAGGCTCTGGCAGGGACCTCGAGCAGTGCCTCCTACTCATCTCCTGGCACTTAGCAGCCAGAACTAACTCAAGGAGGTGATGAGCTCTGAGGTGGTGGCCACAAAGGCATTACTGCTGTGAGGGACCTCAAGCAGTGCCCCCTGCTCATCTCCTGGCACTTAGGAGAACAGCCAGAACTAACTCAAGGAGGTGATGAGCTCTGAGATGGTGGCCACAGCAGCATTACTGCTGTGCTTTCTAAGGAGCAGGCAGAAATTGGGCAATGAGCCCTGCAGGCAGACCCTGAGAGGGAGGATTGCTGGTCTAGTCCCACAGAAAGACTGTTGAAAAGTTTCTTTAGGCCACGTGGACTGCAGCACCCTTGGTGCCACGCTGCCCATCCTGATGCTCATCAAAAGCTGATGCTCAACCTTCTGCCCTTCCATAGGGGCTGAATCCCTCCTCCAAACCAAATCATACTGGCTGGCACCCCCTGGGCAGCCACACACTCCTGTCCTCTCTACACTTTTTCCTCATCTCTATCAAGCTCCAAAGATGTACCAAGCTGGTTCCACAACTTGTTTGCAATTTCTTGCTTCCCACCAGCACAGGGCTGGTGCCAGGCTTGGCAAGAAGCTCCTCATCTTCCCTTCTCCTCCATCTTCCCGTGCAGGAGAGAGCTCCTGCCACACCTGTATTTGCTCCTCAGCTCACAGCATGCTCAGGAATGGCCCAGGAGAAAACTTGGATGCAGATGTGTTGGGGAGGTTCAGAGGGAGCGTGCACAAAATGAGATTTTTGTTTTCCAGACAGAAACCAAGATTTAATTACAGCCTCAATGAACGGTTATTAAAACCCTCTTCGCTTTGTTGTTTTCCTTCCCCCATTGTCTCCCAGCCGTGTGTGTTATTGAATCATCAGCTCCTGTTGCCTTGTTTGGATGCTTTCATAAAACGAGACGATGCAGAAAATTGTAAACACGGTTTAGACCCAAACAGTGTCTTCCTCTTCTCCCCTCCTTGTGCTTTCACTCTGTATTTTCCATCTCCTGATAAAAGACATCGCAGAGAGTCACCACCCATATTTTCTGCCTGGTTTGTGTCCCAAGCAAGCAGGAATTCCTAATTCTTTGCACAGGAAACTGATAGAAGGAAGGAAAAATGGATTTTGCTGCTGTCCACAGGGCAAGGTGGCCCTGTGAGGTCTGTTGGAAGCCAACGAGGGGCATTACCAGCTGTAGCTCTCCACGATGCCTTGACCTCCTCACATGACTTACTGAATTAATCTCCTGCCAAGACTACAGCTCCCCAGGTGTCTCCATCCTAAGGGAATGTCTTCTTGCCTGAAGACAAGGAGCATCTTCACACTCTCTGTGCAGTGCCTGGTCCCACAGAGTCCTGTTCTAAAAGGACAGAGGACCATAATAACCTCACCAACCACAGCAGATATCCTGTGGAAAAGTTTGGATGTCCCTTTTCCTGCCAGCCTTGCTAACCCTGAGGTAGTCCAAGGACTTCTGGAGAACTTGGAGCTGCCCTAGGGATTTGTCCCTGTTTTACCCTCAGGGAAGAAGGGAGGCTTGATGTCTCCACTGCACTCCTTGAAGGGATGAAGGAGATAAAGTTTATTCCAAAGCTGGCAGCTGGGTCCTTTTACAGGGAAAGGGCAGAGCTCCTGGAACTGCTGGACAACAGACCAGCCACACAGACATCCCGTGGCACTAAATCTGCAACTCTGGGTGCCAGGTACTCTCCTTATCACCACAATGCATGGGTGAAAAGACATGAGAACGGGAGTTCTCCTTCTTCCATCCTCCTCAAACATTCCTGCCCCAGCAAAAGCTCCCCAAAGCTGTAATCCTAATCTAGGAGTTAAATCCTGCCCATGTTTAGCTTTACTGTGAGGCTGTCCAGGGCAGAGAGCACTAAGAAAGCTTTGCTACCACACCAGCCTTCATTAGCACATCATGTTAGCCCTGGGCATGCACCAAAAATGTTAATCAGCTGTTTGCCTCCATCCCCTCCCCTTAGTTATAATCCCTCCATCGAGATCCCCAGAGGTCTGACATGCACCCCAAACCTGCTCACCAATCTTGGTGCTATCTCTGCCTCCATCAGTGAGGAACCAGCCGGTGCCTAAGCTCCCCAGCTGCCTGCTGGGGATTCGTAGCTGATTCCATCTCTTCCCTGCATAATCCCTGCTTGTAATTACAAATATGAGGTGTGGGGGGCCAGGAGGGCCTTCTGCACAGATAACATCTGCCCTGTGTGCTGACCAGAGCGACCAGAGATCACTCCAGCTCAACTGCATAAACCCAAAGGGCCTAAAATTGTGTATTTACACAGGACTTTAACTCCCTTTTTTTTTTTGTCAAGGACAGTTTCCCTGCCCTGGCTTGAAACAAAAGGCTGTTTCTTTGCATGAGTCCTGAAGCCAGCTCTGCCAGTCCCATGGGTGGCAGCTTTGTCTACATCCTGCACATCCTTTGGAACCAGAGAAAAGCAGATGCATTGCTTGGGAGTTGAGATGAAGTCTGAGAGTGGTTAAGAAGACCACAATTTAGGGACACCCTCCAGAAAGCAGTTTCCCATATAGATAGTGCTGGAGATGATTTAGTCTGGCTGGGTACACCAGCTGAGGAGGTCTTGGCTAGGTGGGAAGGGAAGGACTTAGCACGGTAAGAACATGGCCCTGAAAACACAGATGTTAAATGCAAAAGGACCACCCTAATGGGATGCTCCAGCTCCCCAAAGCCTTGGGCTAAATTCACTTCCAGGAGGAGATCTCTTCTCCTCTTACTGGACATTTAAGACCATAGCAGAGAGTAGGGAGTCAGAAGGTCTATCAGTTATAAACCACCAGTCAGATGTTTCCCCATCTCTGTTACCTCATGGACCATGATGAGCCAAGTGGAGGTTCTGCTGTGAGGACAGGCTGAGAGAATTGGGGTTGTTCAGCCTGGAGAAGAGAAGGCTCTGGGGAGACCTTTTTGTGACTTTCCAGCACTTAAAGGGGGCCTAGAAGAAAGGTGAGGACAATCCTTTTAATGGAGTTTGTTGCCATAGGACAACAGTGGATTCAGAGTAGATCTAATTAGGACATCTTTAATGCTGAGGGTGGTGAGACACAGGTCCAGGTTGCCCAGAGAGGTGGTAGAAGCCTTATCCTTGCAAACATTGCATATCAGGTTGGATGGTGCTCTGAGTAACCTGCTCCAGTTGAAGACATCCCTGCTCAGTGCAGGGGGCTTGGAGTAGAAGACTTTTAAAGGTCTTTTCCAATCCAAACCATTCCATGATTCTATTTGCTAAGCATCCTGACACAGATGAAGGTCCTGCTAGGACCCTCTCAGAAAATACCAAGCATGAATCAGACCAGTCCATTTGCCTTCAAGGTTGAAGAGCAATCTATGGTCCATTTTATTTCCCAGCATAAACACAGACTTTGGTCCTTCATAGTCACTGGAGACCTTGCCTACACAACGTGCAGAATTTACAGGCCAAGTTGTCTCACCCTAAAACAAACACCTACGTGTGGCCCAGTGACTCACACCCTAAATCCTGCTGATGGTATTGATGAGACCTCCCTGTCTGTGGTGGGAACATAGACACCAGCTCACAAGACATCCACAGTGTAGACACTTCAAGAGGTAATTCTGCCCAAGTTCTTGGTTGAAAGGGGTAGCACAAGAGCAGGGTCTTCTCGACACCTTGCACATCACAGCTGGGCCCTGGCTCTTGCTCCTGAGGGCAGAAGGATGAGTGGATAAGCACTGAAATAAAGACTCTTGATGACACCCAAGCTGTCCCATCCAACACTTATTGGCACAGAGTGAACTGTTCACAACTCCTATGCATGGCTTTCAGAGAAGACTACATCAGAGTTTCTTCTTTAGTTCCTGCCCTTCCTCATGTCCTCCCCTCCCTGCTGTCCTCCCTAGCCTCTCAGATCTTTTCTCCTGCCTACACCGAAGGAAAATTCCTCTTGGCTTTGGCTCAGTCACTGTGTGAGCAACAAAGAGGTGACAGCAGCACTCTGAGCAGTCACCAGAGATGTTTCCCAAGCTTTCACATCCCCTTTCCCCCATCTTGCTGCAGAACTTCCAGTCCTTTATCACACTTATTTCTCTCCAACTATTTATTGTGCAATAACTCATTACCATTCCTCCTAGGACACCTTTAATAAAAGCCTATGCTTGCATATTAAATATTAAATTTATAAGGTATATAATCCTTCTAATTAAGTTGAGTTTAATCTAGACCTCTAAATTAGAGGGAAAAGAGTGGGGGGGGAAATAAGAAGTGGAAGAAAAAATTAGAAAACCCACATCTGTGTGCACCAACCACCCTGTAGTTGCATTGTCTGCAGGCAGAGACTGAGGGGTTGGCCACCATGGGGCTGGGAGAGGCCAGAGGATGCTCATAGCTCATTGAAGACCCATCCATGTCTGGTGATCACATCATGGAGTTTGACAGACTCAGTTTCCTCTCCTGCCCTACCACGAGCTCCCTGCCTGAGCCTGGGTGTGGCAGGAAGGTCCAGATGCTCAAAGGGACTTAAGGAGCTCTGTCTCAGTTGAGACAGAGTTTAGCTGCCAGCAAAGTGATTCAGAAAGCTCCTGAATTCAAGGAGTCTAGGTCCACATGACTTTCCAACCTTTGGATTTTATATAAAGTTTGGTTTCCTCCTAAAAATCAGAAAACCTAATCCCAAAGGATTTCTGGTTTGCCTTGGTCCTGGGCTCCAGTGTCTGTGCACAGGGACAATTCCTCTTGCAGCCCTTTCTCAGGGACCCCATGTGTCCTGGTTTGAGGTAGAACAGAACCAATCGGTGGTGATGGTGATGTCGTTGCCATCAAGGGGGGTGGCTTCAACAGTAGTTATGTATATATTTGCATTTATTTCTTTTATTATTGTTATTATTATTTTCATTCAAGCTGGTTTTACTTTTCCAATCCATAAGTCTCTCTCCATTACTCCCTTCCCCTTTGGGAAGGGTGAAGGTTTAGCAGAGAGCATCTGTCATTTGTCTGGTGATTGGCTCAGCCCTAACCCTTAACACCATGGAAGCATCCAGGTCCCATGGTGCTGAGTGATGGCTGAACCTCCACGGTGGAGGGCCACACATGAACAGTAAGTAGTTCATGGAGCATAAGAGAGATCAGCTTTTCAAATAAGCAGGCTGCAGAGGTCCTTTGTATCTCCTAAGGGCCTATAGCTTGAAAAGGAATGAGGTCATGCCTGGGTTCTTCAGGAATGGAAACCCCAACTTTTGCTTCTTGGTGGTGGTTGGCTTTTCTGACACCCAGACCCAGCAGGTCTGTGGGGACTGCCAGTAATGAATGACCTCTATACTTGTGATAGACCTTATTTTGTTCTTCAAACAGCAGGATTTCCCACTTTACCTACCCTACAGCCATCCAACAGCCTTTGGTAACTGTACTGATGGGTTTTACACAGCTCATGAACACAGTCCCCAGACTTTTTCCATCAAGAAACACAGGATATACTAAAAGTAAAAATAAGGTATTGTTCCTGGCCAGAATCTAGGGAGTGAAGGGAATTGTGCTTGTGTTAGTGTCAGTGCATCTCTGCCCATGTAAATGTAGTTTTCAGGAGGTGCTGACTGGCTGAGGACCAGGGAAGGGAAATATCTGGCAAATTGAGCACTGCAGTGGCTTTGCTGTATTGGAGATGTCCACCAGCATGGTTGGATGAATAGTCTCCTAACCTATCTTCATATCACCCAGAAGAAAACTCCCTAGAAATGTTCCCAGCACAGCTGGAAGAGAACTCCCTGGGGTTATCTCCAGCACATCTGGAAGGCAGCATCTGGGAGATGTGCTCAACACAACTGGAGGTCACCAGAATCCCTTCAGCACGTCAGAAAGTAAAGGTGATCAAGATGTTGCCAGCATCATCTAGCAGCATTTAAAGAAAATCTCAGCAGGACACAGTGGGCACATCTGGAGACATGTTCTACCAAGATTCTCTGAGCCCATCTGGCAGCACGAGAGGTGTTAAAAAGCACAATAATTCGAGTGCTGAGAAAGGGGGAAACGAGTTGTCTCTTCTAACAGCTTAATGTTCCTTTTTCCCCACTGGGTCAACAAAACCTACATTCTGCAAGGAGTCAGAGAAACCTTTCTTCTTGTTGACTGTGTTCCACCCAAGTTGTGCTCTTGCCTTTTTTTTCTGTTGGTAGTAGACCCTTGCAGGGCCGAGAAGAAAACAACACACTTAGTAGCATTTTCTTCAAAGTCCATATTGTATGCATTGCTTTTCACAGGGAATTGGATTTTCAAATTCACAGGCTCTAAAGGTCAAGGATAACAGCCTATCAGCATTTAATATGCATTCCAGAGAAAAGAAAAAAAACTATAAAATTGAAAATAAAGGCGGCATGAAAATTCATTTCCAAACAAAAAAAAGACCCAGATCAAAACATCTCTCTTCCCTCCCTATGAATTGGCATCTGCTCTTTGTTGTTGTAGCTGAAATGGATTAGAAGCCTCCTGCTAACCTCGTGGGGAAGTCAACATCTGTAGCACCCATTCCTGACACACAATCCTGAAGGTGACACAGCGAAGAGGAGGGGCAGGGATCAGGCTTTTTGGTTTTTTTTCAGCATCAAAACAACACCACTGGAGCCTTTTGTGGTGTGTTTCTCTGAGTGTGTGCATGTGCCTGTTCGAGCTGCTGAGGTGGCTTGGGGTGCTGGAAGGGAAAGGAGATTTTTCAGCACAGATTTCAAACAGCTCTTTGCTGCAAAAGGGCCGGGGAGGAGCAGAGGGAAAGAAGAATAGGAAGCCCTAAAGCTGACTGTGTTCTCATTTCAGTCACACCAGCCATTCGCAGCAAGGGCAACCAGCTACCTGAAGTTTTGTTGTATGCTAGGGGATGAATAAGATTGAAAAGGAAAGAGGAAGGAAATTGGCTCAGAATCTCGTATTCTGACCAATTCGATGACTGCCTTCTCCCCTAGTAGGTTCCAGAGTTAATACCCCAAAAAATCTCCCTGTTGTCTTGTAGGTCTTCAGCACTGAAGTGGCCCCTCTCCTCAGGGATAGGAATGTCCATTCTCCTAAGGTCCAGTAATGTCACCTAATACATTCACCAAGGGAGGTGTGCAGGCTGAACATGGACCTGGGGTCCCTTGGTAGATGGACAGAGACAGGCACTTCCACTAGGTTATTAGTCCAGCTGGAGAGAGGTAGGATAAAATTCCCTGAAAATGTATTTGTCTCTCCATTACCTTCTCCAGGGAGCCTAGACAACTCAGGCAAACCAGAAATTTTGATTTTCATCAGCTGAGAAGGGCCCCTCCCTTTGAGAGCTGCCCAAATCCTGCACTTCTAAATCTTGTTGCAACAGAAAAATCAGTCTTTGCCTTCCCATCAAAACCCACCCTGTGAGAGAGCTTTCAGCACCACGTTCCACCCAGGTCACCTCACCCCCCTGAGCAAGGCAGAAGGGACTCACACATCCAGACAACAGGGGATGAAGCAGGTCCAGAGCCTGAGTCTTCCTCACAACTATCACAACTACTGGGGTGCTACGGGTGTCAAATCCTCTTGAGCTATTTAAGAAGCAGAGGCACAAGGAAAAGAATCCCCAAGTCTCCTAACTTCCCATTCACAGCCTTATCCATGGTGCCACGTGTCCCAGAAAGCATTCAGCTGGAGGAAAAACCATTGAAAACATGCCAAGTGACTTAAATGCCACAGCCACCCCTAGTGCAACGTGAGTCACCATGACTCAATACCTGGTGGAGAGGAGGAGAAGGAGGAAAACTTGATTGAAAAGGTTCTGCAGTCTCTCCTCACAGTCAGCTGCAGGGTGGGATCAGTCTGGCCATGCTCCTTTTGTCTGAGCAAAGATGTGCTTTAGGATTTCCTCTCCACCAGGTTTCACCAAGGCTCCCAGTATCATGCCAGCATGAGTCCTGATGGGCTCTGAAGCAAGGTTGTGCAGGGCATGAGGACAAGCTCTCCTGCCATCCACAAAACCTGCCTGCAGGAGTTTCCTTGAGATCATCTCAAGGGATCTAGAGCTTCCAGGGGGTGACAGCTGGATCTAGGTTTCAAGGGAACTTTGAATCTGTGGAGCTTCACTTGGCCCCCTCCATTGGAGGCTTGACAGAGAGCCTCCTCCAACCCATCTTGCAGTGATATCATGTGATCTACAGAGAAGACAACCCCAGGTCTTTCTTGAGAGCCCAGAGGTTGTTTGCCTAAGAAGTAGTGGGATGAGAAGCAGTCTGAGTCCAGATTGCTTCATGGAACACACCGATATCAGGAGTTCTATCAAGGAGTCCACTGTTCAGGTCCAGGATGTGTGCTTGAGCATCTCCTGGTGTTCATCTAGGGTAGCTGGTTGCCAGGCTCTCAGCAGCTGGTACAGATTAAGCCAGTTTCTGCAAGGAAGCCTGGGAGAAGCTGGTTGCTGTTAAAGAAGCATTTATGAGGGGGTTTGGAGGAGTTATTAGGTTGGAAAGCTTTCCACATCCCAAAGATCAAGGACTTGGGTGGACAGCAAGTCTATGGCTCAAAGCGCTGCCTTAGGAGGGAGAGAGGCTGAGAGCAAACTGCTGGAACCAGGTTAGAAACCAGCCCCAGCCCCTCAGAGGGAAGGTCTGCAGAGCAAATGGAGCTGGGTTGTGGAGCACGGGGCTCTCCAGTGCAGGAGCAAAACTCCTGAAGGTTTCTAGAGCCTTGTCTGTGGGGTCAGGCTGCCTCTGCTCCTGCAGTCTCCACTGTTTCTGTCACTGCCTTGTGCATGTGGTTTAAGAAAAACGTTTAACCCTTCCACCCCCACCTGAAAGGCAGCCACTTCTAGTGGAAAGCTGCAGGTTTTGCACTGAAGTGTCTGGTGGGAACAGAGGAGGACTATGAGCACTGCAGACTGAAGGTGGATGGTAGGTGAGGTAATTAGGCAGGTGGTAATTGCTCTGTTCTGGCCAAGCATCAGGTCTCTTCCCTGCCTGAACAAGCATCCACAAAACTTCCAGCCTCATGCTTACCATCTGCTGTTGAAATGCTCCCTGGTGAGTGGCCTCTCCTTCTTTTTAATCCCTCCTCATCCCGGAGGTGTGGAGCAGAGTGAACCAGAGATGATTTCCCTTGATATTTCTTGAAGAAGAATCACAGAATCATTCAGGTTGGAAAAGACCTTTGGGATCATGGAGTCCAATCATTGATGGAGGCCAGGGGCAGCAGATGTTCCCTTATACACCCCTGGCACTATGTCTGGATCCTGCTTCCATGCTTCCTTCCACACCAGGGACATCAGAGCTGCTTCCCATCACATGTAGAATGCAGGACACCAAGAAGGCATCATGTCTGCATTGCACAACTGACTCTAAATATGCAGACTTTGAAGACTGCAGCTCAATCAGACCCAAACACAGCCCTTGCTTTGAAGGGAGCACAGAACCTGCCACCCTTGTAGCTCTGTAGGCTCCTCCTCTGCAGGAGACAAGGGGCAGAGCCATCCTCTGGGCAGCCATCAGCAGGTAGCACGGGCACATGGTGGGGCCAAGCACTACCTGGTGACTCCTCCACAGGCAGCTCTGACCCTTGGCAGCTGGGAGAAGTGCCTCTGTGCAGAGTTCTCATTTTTCCTGGGGGAGCAGAGAATCCAGTGGTAAAACGTGGGGGTTTTTTTATTGCTTGGGCAACTGGGCTTTTCTTCAGTTGCTTTTTTCTCTTTTTTTTCCCTTTTTTTCCCTGAGCACTAGCACAGCCACTGCCTGCATACTAAACACCCTGCAGCACTCTAATTATCCTAGCAGCACACGCAGCCCCTGCTTCTGCTGGTGACTGGAGGGAACCACTGGGAAGGCAGGCAGAGATTAGAGAGAGACTGTGGCCAATGGGAAGGGGATGCACCAGCCAGCCCACCAGGTCAAGCCTAAAATCCTTCACCAGCATGGAGTGGAGGGCTGGGAGTGAGTAGACATGCTGGAAACAGGAGGAAATCTCACCCTGGGTCTGCCCTAATCTTCCTGGAGGTCTGGATTGCTCACTGATAGGTTGTGTCTCTCCCACCATGTGGCAGATGAGGGGCTGTGGTGGTGGCAGCAGGCAGTGGAGCCTCTCCTGCAGGGTTATGGGTCAGTCCCATGTCCTAGCAGTCACAGACAGGTAAATGGAGGCTCTTGAATGCTTGGGATAGGAGCCAGGAGGACAGGGTTGAGCAATGGACCACCATTTTTTGATGGCAGCCTCCATAAATTTTCTTATGGAAATGATGTGTCTGCTTTCAGGAAGAACTTTGACCTCCAAAACACCCAAGGGCACGTGTATTGTGGAGCTCTGGGAGAAAGAGCCAGCAGCCTCTGGCAGGGAGTTGTCTTCTCAGGTTTATAGGTGAAAAACAAGTAAAATGGGGCCATTCTTTTCCCTCTTACCTGTTACTCAGCAAAGGCAAACCATGTTTCTGCAGTAATTGGTTCTTATTTAACCTGTCCTGGTTCCTAAACCTTTAATTAAGGCCCTACTGGGGTCTCATAGGATGCCCAAAGAAGGTCACTTCAGAAGAGGCCAATACTTTGCCAGCCTTAGACAAAACTACATGCTGAAATGAGGTAATTCAGAGCTGAAATCCCACCAGGTTTCAGCCATAGGTCTAGACAAGGGAATCCTTCCTCATAGACTCTGATCATTGTGGGTGTCTGCCAGAGAAAGACAAGTCCTGTCTGCAAAGGGAGCATGACCAGAGTCCAGTTCCTGTGATGGATGTCTTCAAAATGAAGACAGCCCCTGGCTGAGGCAGACTCAGACACAAGAGGTGATGGACTTGATGGAACAGGGGAAGAATAATTCAAGGCTAGAAAAGACCTTTCAGATCACTCTGAGCTCCTACATCACCCATAGAAGGAAATCATAGTCAGTGCCACGTGCATAAACTATGTTGCTCTCCTCAGAACTTCCTTCTACATCCATTTTTGGAGTAGGACACAATCCACTGTCCCTTTAGGGTGAAGAATCCAGTGACTCCTTTTGCAGGTTATCCCAACAGTTAGTCTCAAAATGAGTCTTTAAAAGTATTTACCTTTATTTCTCATCTGTGGTTGTCCACTTTCCAGAAAGCAGTGGAATGTCACAACACCAAATGTCTCCTAGTTCATCATTTGAACCTCCCTCAATTTTATTGGAGAGTTTCATGTTTTACCCAAGGGAAAAAACATATTTTTTTTCCCCATTGTGCTAGCTTTCTGAAAACTGAAAGATGGTGTCATGCCCCCTTCTCAAAGGACAGAACACCCCTTCTTCTTCCACCCTTCCTCATGGACAGGGAGCTCTGGGATCACTCTCCTCTCAGTTCTTCTAATGGGTACGTCTAAATGTCATAGCTAAGCTGAAGTAGAAGAATTGCATTGAGATTAAGCAACCACAAACAAGGCTGTTGTAGTCAACCTTCCCTCCATGGAGGCACCAGAACATGCCTCCACTGGCAGAAGTGCTCACCAAGCCACTTTCCATCATTTGTCAGCAGTCTTGGCTATCCATGGAGGCTCCAGTTGACTGGGGGTTAGTAAATGTGACACCCATCTACAAGAAGGGCCAGAAGGAGGATCTGGGGAACTACATGCCTGTCAGTCTGGCCTTGGTGGCATGGAAGGGTATGGAGCAGATCATCCTGAGTGCCATCACAAGGCACGTACAGGACAACCAGGTGACTAGCCCCAGTCAGCATGGGTTTATGAAAGGCTGGTCCTGCTTCACTAACCTGATCTCCTTCTGTAGCCAGGTGAGGAGGAGGGAAAGGCTGCAGATATTGTCTACTTGGACTTTAGTAAAGCTTCTGGCGTTGTTTCCCACAGCATTGTCTTGAAGAAGGTGGCTGCCCCTGGCTTAGATGGGTGTACACTGCAGTGGGTAGAAAATTGGCTGGATAAGTCAGACCCAGAGAGTGGTGATCAAGTTCTGGGTCCTGTGCTTGGGTCACAACAACCCCATCCAATGCTCCAGGCATGGGGAAGAGTGGCTGGAAAGCTACCCAGTGGAAAAGGACCTGGGGGTGTTGGTTGATAGACATCTGAATATGAGCCAGTGTGTGCTCGGGTGGCCAAGAAGGTCACCAGCATCCTGGCTTGGATCAGCATTGGTGTTGACAGAAGAACTAGGGCAGGGATCATCCCTCTGTACTGGGCACTGGGGAGGCTGTGCCTTGAATCCTTGGGTCAGTTTTGGGTCCATCACTCCACAAAAGACCCTGAGGGGCTGGAGCGTGGCCAGAGAAGGACAACAA
>NW_008628945.1:44283-51947 GCF_000691845.1 Merops nubicus
TAGAGAAAAGGAGGCTCAGGGGAGACCTTCTCACTCTCTCTACAAGTCCCTGACAGGAGGTTGGAGCAGGGTGGGGGTCAGTGTGTTCTCCCAAGGAACAAGCGATAAGACAAGAGGAGATGACCTCAAGTTGCACCAGGGGAGGTTCAGATTGGACATGAGGAAATGTTTCTTCTTTCTTCCCCACAAGGGTTGCCCAGGGCTGTGCCAGGCTGCCCAGGGCAGTGGTGGATTCACCACCTCTGGAGGGGTTTAAAAGATGTGTAGATGTGGTGCTGAGGGACATGGGTTATGGGGGAACTCGACAGTGCTGGGTTAACAGTTAGAGCTGATGATCAAAAAGGTCTCTCCCAACCAAAATGATTCTATTCTTCTATGATTCTGTAAAGTTGTACTGTCATCTAAAATGCTGCTAACCATTTTAAACCCCCAAAAGATAGATATTTTCATCTTCGTAACCAGCCTTGCATGATGCATCTAAGCTACTGTTTATTACCCTGGCAAGAGCAATCTACTGCAGTCCCAACAAATGTAAAACAGGCTCTTTTCCCTTCTTTCTTCTTTTTTTTTCCTTTTTGTTTCCACTTTTTTCCTTTTCTTTTTTTTTTTTCCTTTTCCTTTTCATAAAAGCAATAAGCCCTGAATAATCTCAACATCACTATTGGCTTTATTAGTTAATCAAAAGCCTTTTTTTTCCCTTCTGAACCTAAGCCAAGCTCTTAACTTCATATTTAATGGGCAGATATTTTCTCCAAATGCTCTTTTTTGATTCTCATAAGCTAACTGTGCTATGGATAATGGCTTCATTTTCCTGTTGAAGTGGGCTCTTTATCTACCTATAGGTTCCAGCTGATTTAAATCCCTCTTTTTCAAGATGTGTAGACAGGCAATATCTTTAAGTGGGAGACAGCTTGCATCTGTCCTCAAGACCTCTCCTCTGGCTCTCACTGGGTTTGTTTTTATTACCCAGGCACATATGAGAATATTGGCATTGTTGTAGAATCATATATGTATATATATGTGTGTGTATTTTCTGCTTAGTCCCAGTGACTTCTTACTTGTGTTGATAGTTCTGAAAAGACTATTCCTAAGTCCATTTCTTACCAAGAAGGTTGAGTAACTACCAAGCTCTGACCTTCTTGGTAAGGAGTGGACACTTCAGATGCCCCATCTGTCACTTCAACATGGGCATCGACACCACGGTGGGTGGGTTCAGGTGCCAACATCACAAGGTGGGTTCCTAGTGCAGCATTTTGGAACAGAGCATGGTGAAACACAAGTGCCAAGGAACAGATCTTCTAGACAGATCTTCCCAGCAGGCATGATCTTACCCCACCTCTACTGGGCATGGAGTTATCAGGAGAAAGGAGCTGGTTAAGGGACCTTCGTGCAACTCAAAGTGCTTGGTCCTCATTCAGCTCCTTGCACTAAGACTCCTCTCCCATTGTCCAGCCAAAGCCATCCACACATCTGTCAATGCATGTAGGAAAATTCACTAGGACCTTCTCACCCCAATCCAGATCCACCAGTGTGCAAACCAGTGTCATTGCTCTGCTGTCCAGATGGAGAGTATCAGCCCCTAAACCCTCTTCCAGCTTGGCCTGGTTGAACCACATCTGTGGAAGTCTAGGTTCCAAACTGTCTGTCTCACTCAAGCTTTGACAAGCCAGCAAGCAACAGACTGTCAGCTCTTTAGGTGGCTTCAGAAGCACCCATCTTCTGAAAAAAAAAAGCACTTCGTAAATGAATGTTTTCCATTCCCAGATTATTTTTTTCATCTCTCATGCTCATGTTTTTCTGAGCTCATTACTGACTTGGCTGTTAATCCCTTCCACAACTCTATCCCTCATCTTCAGGGACACTTTAGCAGTCCCTCTGCCTGTGAAAGGGCCTTCAGATCTGGGATCACAAAGCATTAATTATGGATCTGCAGTATCAACTCTGTGCCACTTGCCACATTCGCAAACAGCAAGAAATCAATGGGCAGTTTGTGACAACTGCTGGCTGTGATTTAAGGCTTCCTCACAAGGAGGGTTTGGGAAAGCTCTGCACATCTTTTGGGAAAGAGGTCTGATGCATGGGAGGTCACTGCTGGCTCATGATGCCATTGACTTCCCATCAACCAGCTCAGCCCACGTCTAATGCAGTTGTGGGATTGTTTTTGCACTTGAGCATGCAGGGATGAGCAAACCCTTGGAGCTGACCTCAGGCAGCAGCATCCTGCCCCCCCTGGTTTTGTGTGGTTTCCCAAAACCAGTAGAACTTGTCTAAAAAAGTTTTGACCTTGCCCCTTCCTCACTCATACCACGTCCCTGGTATTGGTCTGGCTCCTGCACAGCCCCTCAGTGTGCCATCCAGCTCTCTATAATGGAATAAATAAACCAAACCAAGAAAAAATGACTTTCTAGAAGGTTGGTGTCTCAAAGTGGTTCAGCACAGGGCCAGGCAAACATCCACAATGGGTCAGAGGGAAGTAAATCTGTAGAGATATTATTTTGGTTCAGTATCACTCTGTGGGTGCTGCCTGGAGTCCCCACACAGCCCCTCCTGCCTTGTGCTAAATGCTGCCCAAACCCTTCCCAAACTCCAGCTCCCCACAGGAGCTCACAGACCTCCCAGGTAATACTGGGAAAGGTTTTGCAGGCCAGGTAAAATGGCAAAGGCAGGGCCAGAAACCAAGTCTCCTGTGTCCCCAGCATCCTTGTCCTCGCCCCAAGCTCCCACCTTTCTCCTTGCCAAAGGGAAGGTGCAGTTGGAGCAGGGTCTTGGTCCCAGACGCCCACCTCCCTTAGTTGGGGAGCTCTCAAATGTGACATTTCTCCATGGCCTGCTCCACACAAACCCCCCCATTCCCTTGCACTTAGCATCTGGCCAGAAAAAACGGGGTCCAAGTGACAGGAACCCCTCGGATATGTCCTGGAAAAGGGAGGAAGTCCTCTGCAAAAATCTTCATTTGGTGGAACCTTCTCTTGAAGCAAGATCCCACCTTCTGTCTGGTGCTGGCTTTCTCCTCCCCCCAGCTTTGCAGTGCAGTGTCTGGGCCAGGTTCTGTCGCCTCCTGAGCGTTGCCAGTCGATGTGCCCCAGGGAAGGGTCAACATCTTTCAGGAAGCAGCTGAATTTCCTGGGGAGGGTAGTGGGGGAAGCCACCACCTTGTGCCTGGCTGTGCTCTGCGGCAGCACGTTGCTGCCATCGTGAGTTCGGAGGCAGAGGCTGTGCAAGGGAGCAGAGACACCAAACCACCACTGCAAAGGTGTTCAGTGATGGCCCAGAGAGAGGAGAGGGTCAGGACTTCACCCCATTCGTGGGCTTTTGCAGAAGTAGGTGAGAGGCTCCAAGAAGAACCTTGCTCTAAAGGCAAAGGAGTGCAGAGAGGAAGATCTGCCCATCAGTTTTGTCTCTGTCCTTCCTAACGCAGGCTCTGAGGCACCCTGGCTTGGTTAAAATGTCCCAAGGAGCAATGGAAGCTGTCCCACATCTAGTAGAAACCTCTAAGTAGATGTTCCTCTGGTAGCCAACTGTTTCTCCAAACAATCTTCCCCTGTCCTTAGGGAGGAGAGAGGAAGAGCCTCAGGATTTTTTTCAATCCTGAGGAAGACCAGGATGGCATGAAGCTCTTCCCTCCTTGGAGGAATGTTGCTGTGGAAGGCCAAAGGCAGAAGCTCTTAAAGAGCCAGCATGCTGGGCTTGTGGAGAAAGTGCTTCTCCTCCCAGCCATTCAACAGGTTTTCAGTTACATGCAGTTCAAATTAAACCAGGGCTAAGAAAAAAATTCTCCATCCCTAAATATTCGTCCTTGGACACTTCTCAGTGTTTAATATTGAAGTCCCATCAGTTTTCCAGTCACTGGTGGTATCTTCCAGGAGGATGAGACACATACTAAGAGGACAGAAGAGATGAAAATTTTTTCTACTACAAAAGGGAAATGGAGGTAAAGTTGTTCACATCAACCTCAGCCATTCACATCAACCTCAGACAACCTAAGAGAGGATGAGACACATACTAAGAGGACAAAAGAGATGAAATTTTTTTCTACTACAAAAGAGAAATGGAGGTAAAGTCATTCACATCAACCTCAGACAACCTAAGGAAGGTGCAAAAGAGATTTAATTCAGTTCTGCTTTTCCTCCAGGAACAGCCCTTAAACATAAGCACTACCTGTGCTGCTTTACCTGGGAACATTAATTAAGCATACTGATTTGCTGTTTACCTATTAATCCCATTACTTCATTAGACAGAAGGGTTTTAGTAAGGGAGCCTTGGGAGGTTCAAGGCAGATAAGTCTGGGAAAGCTCAAATATATTAATGACATGCCACCTCTGTTCAGGAGATAGCTGTTGAACAAAAACCTCTACCCAGATCCTGCCACCAGCACAGAAGTGGGACTGGTACCATCCTCTGGCTCTGCAGGGAACTGAGAACTTCTGGCTGAGCTGTGAAAGGTTTTGTGGGATCCTCCTTTCATCCTCTCCCTGGAATATTTGTGATTACCCGTACCTAAAACACCACCCTGGTGCAGACCAGAGCATCATCTCTGGGGGTCACATATCCTGAGACACTTGAGCTTGAAGGCAACACTACCAGCTCTGCTGATGGATGACTCTTGTGGCTTCCTCACAGTCTCTGCTTCTGGAGTCATGTGGATATTTTCAGACTTTCAGTTTTTCTGCATTTCTTTTCAAGTATTTAGCTCTTGTTATAGTGAAAGGCTGGGAAAAGTCAACTTTTATGTATTAATTATTAACCACTAAGAGTTTGTTGGGTTCTGGAGGAAGAGTGTACTGAGTGCTTCCTCTCTTTAGCCATAAATCCTGCAGAGTAGCTGCTCTCACCAAAATCACAGCACTTGGCTGGGTTCCTTCCCTCTCACACGTGAGTCTACAGGCTTACTCCCATGAAGGAGTTCCTAGCCAAGGTACTGGTCAGGTGATGCAGGATCAGCTCCCTCAGGCCCCATGACAAAGAAGGAAGCATTGGGGCATCACAGCAGCCCAACGTCCTTCTCCCACCCTAGAGAAAACACCCAGCAAAATATTGCTGCTCTTACACACAGCATGGATGTGGGCCCTCAGAAGTGTCTGAGATGGGGTCTCAGAGCAGGAAAGAGGCTCTAAATGTAGGTGGGATGGGGAGGAAAGGGCCATGGTGGTAATGGTTTTAAACTAAAAGAGGAGAGATTTAGACTCCTTAGAAGGAAGAATTTTTTGCCCCTGAGGGTGGTGAGCCCCTGGCCCAGGTTGCCCAGAGAGGTGGTCGATGCCCCATCCCTGAAACCATCCCAGGTAAGGCTGGATGGGGCTCTGAGCAACATGATCTCTTTGAAGCTGTCCCTGCTCTGTAGGGGGATTGGACTAGATGACCTTTAAAGGTCACTTCCAACCCAAACTATTCTATGGTTCTGTGATCCTATCCTATGACAGGGCTGTAGGTGAGTGTGTGTCCCATGGGCATGGGACTCAACTGCCTTTGAAAGTCAACCTGAGCAGTCGTTCAGCTCAAGCAGCCAATTTTTCACTGTTGCTTGCACTTTCCCAGGGTGTTTGGTCTGTCTGGACAGAGCTTTTATTGCTGAGATGGTTACTTCAGCCTTGTCTCAATTTGCTTTTAGACTAACAAGCAATGTAGCTGCAAATTAAAAAGATGGGAAACAACAATAACCAAAGCTCTGCCTTGCTCCCCATCCCTCCTCCCCTCAAAGAGGATGCTGAAAGATTGAAAAGTGAGTCATTTAAAGAGCATTCTAGGTCACAAAGACCTTATCCTAACACGCTGGGAATGGAGGAAGGAAGGCTTTGTGATTGCAGCACTGGGCTGGGACCTGGGTTCAGATCCCTGTTTGGCTACAGTCTCCCAGTGTATTTTGCTTCTATTAATTACAGAACCCCAGGGCATTAATTTCCACAAAACTGGTCAATTATCCCCCTTTCCTGATTGGCTACTTAGTTGGTCATTTCTTGGGAGCACAGATTGCCTTTCTGGGGAGAGTCCAACAGCAAGCACCCATGCTTCACCCATCAGCAGGCTGTAAATCACAGCCACAGTGAATAAAATCAGCTGAACTACACAACTTCCTGGCCCACAACCACCATCCTCTATCATTCCAGCCAAAAGAAATTTCACTTTTTGGCATTAGGCTTTTGTGTCTGTGATCACACTGTTGGTAACTGGGATGGTTGAACTCTTTGTAGGAAGGACTCCTGTCTGAAGGGGTACAACCGTGGTATCTAAAGTAGGAATGGGCTTTGAGCATAGAAACTGTTCTTCAAGTTGAAAACAGAACTTATAAGCTTGAGAAAAGACTCACTTGGGATCAAGTTTAGTGGAGAAGGGAGAAAATTTGAAGCTACAACTCCTGACTTCCAGCCAGAATCCCATCCCTGCAGATCCAAGGGATGTGTTTTGGCCAAATGGTGATGACCAAGGAAACATTACGATGGCAACTGAGCATGAGATGGGTGTGAGCTGGAAGTGGGACTACTTGGGAAAATAGGAAAGGGGTTAACAGGTTAACGGGCAACAGTGTGGAGCAAAAATATTGGGTGGCTGGGAAAAGCTCCCTGAACAGTCTCCTGGATACATGACTGTTTTCAAAGGGAAATGCTGGAAGCAGCTGTTTCTGGAGATATTTTCAGCTTCAGGGAGGTGAAATGCTGTGGGACATGCTGAAGGGAACTTTTGCTTTAGCAGGGAGGGATAGCTCTTTCCCATGTGTTATTTAGCTGCTTTGCTCCTCTCCCACTACCATTTTCTCCCCTTCTTGGCTTTTGAATGCCACAACACAGTCGATAGCTCATTACATAGAGAAATCCCCCCAAGGAGATGAGTTTTACAACCCTCCACACCCCTCAGAAGTGATGTTTCCAGAGCTAAGTATGCTGAACCTCAGGATAGTGGAACTCTTGGACTGGGCCATGGTGTTGATGTTGGATCTACAGCCTCAGAAGTTCTCCATGCCATAGAACAGACCAGAGAAGTTGAATCATAGAATGGTTTGGGTAGGAAGGAATACCTAAAGGCCATCTAGTTCAATCACTCTGCAAGTAGATCAGGGACATCTTCAACTCAGAGCCCCATCCAACCTCACCTGGAATGGTTCCAGGGATGGGGCAGCGACCACCTCTCTGGGCAACCTGAGCCAGGGGCTCACCACAAAAAAATTCTTCTTTATATCTAGGATCAGCAAATAGCAGAGCTTGGCAAGATCACCTAAATCATTCCCTCTCTTCAAATCCAAGCCCCTCTATACTCTTTTTTTTCCCAGCAAACATCAATATCTGTAGTTTATTCAAAATTTTTCAAAAAGCCTCAGTGTTAAAAGCCTCCGATTCTCCAGCATTTTTCCCCCCTTTCGTCTCTTCAAAGCCAAGCCCCTCTATACTCTTGTTTTTCCCAGCAAGCATCAATATCTGTAGTTTATTCAAAATATTTAAAAAAGCCTCAGTCTTAAAAGCCTCTGATTCTCCAGCATTTTTCCCCCCTTTCCCTGGATTTTAATTAAGTTAGATGAGCAGCAGGTACATTTCCTCTCATCTTTGTTTTCCTCTATTCTTCCTGAGGACAGAAAAACCAGAGAGAGACGCAGGGTTTTTTTAATTGTCCAAAGATGCCACTGACAAATTGCTTAGTTGTTACTGACTCTCTGGTTCACTGCTATTTTTTTTTTT
>NW_008628945.1:52033-55627 GCF_000691845.1 Merops nubicus
GAGGAATACTTATGAGCCTGCACAATGGGGAAATGGCTTGTAAAAGTATCTCCAGCAAAGAACACCACAGACATGTCTATTTGCTAAGGAGCAGGACCAAGTTACAGAATCTCAGGAGCCACTGAGGGGTGCAGTAATAGCATGAAATCAAGCTCCAGAATAAAATGTGCAGCCAGGCAGAGACCCAAATGAAATGTCATCGTGGGATACAAATGAAAAATTATCAAAGGATAAAATGAAACCCATCAAAACACAATGTCCTTCAGTTTGTTGGTTTTATTCTAATTCAGCAACGTTTGGGCTTCATCTCCAGCCAGGCCCTAAACAGAGGCAGACTTGTATGGTTTATTTCAGCCATTCTTTCCTCCCTCTTTTGTTCTTCTATTTTTTTTTTTTCTTTTTAATTCAATTTAGGAGAGTGAATCCAAAAGGAGGGGAAAAAAAAAATCCTCTTTTGTTTCTAAAGTGAGCTGTTTGCCCTTTGCCTGCAGGCTCAGCTCTCAAACCCCTGCCCATATTCAGACCATGCTCTCTGACCTCCCCCATGTCCCACGTCCCCTTGGCTTTGCCTTGAGCATCCTTCTGTTAAGCCCAGAGCCTGGGCTGGGGCAAGAGGATCTGTGTAATAAAGATATCCAGGCTTTCTTTCCCAAAAGGAGAATCCACCTGGTCCTTATTCTTTCCTTTCTCCTCTACCCTTCATGGGTAAATTGTTTGAAAGAATAATTACCCCTGTTTTAAACACTTCCACGTGTTCTTCCTCTTGCTTTGGGTGTCAGCTGCATGGATCTTGTTATACTTTTGCTTGCTGAATGACCCAGCTCTTTGCTCTAAGAAATCACTTCCCTGCATCCTCCAAGGGACTTGCAGAGAGGAGTGTGGTTGCTTTTTAACACATTCTGGGGTGATTTGACTGAATTCTTTATTGATGTGCAGGATTTCCAGCCCACGTATCTCTAAGAGACACTGCCCAGGGCAAGGAGGGGAGAATTAGCTGGGTTTTAATGAAAGAGAAGGCAAATTGTTTGCTAGAGGTGATTTAAATAACTGAGCACATTCAGATAATGCAGATGTCCTTCTCCTTGCCCATACACCACCCAAGATCCAGGCTTGGTGCAGTGAAATGGTGGCAAGGAGCCATGGAGCCATCGTTTGGGTGCTCTTCATAGTTTTTTGGGTCTCTGTTACAAGTGCTACCTGTCCTGATGACAGCCAGTCCTGGGTGCTGGCTGGCAGAGGGGTTTTGAGGAGATGGCACTGGACATTTGGGTTGTCCTGGTCTGCTGGGTCACTAGGAGGCAACCACCACTTGGGTTTTGCAGGGATGACTTACAAGAGAGGTTCTGGCACTAGGGTTCTCCATTGGGCATTGAAAGATGGGAGGAGGCTGAGATCATTTGGGCAGAGCCCTGTGACCTCCCAGGGCTGCCAGCAGCCTGATGGGACATACTCTCAAACACAAGATCTTGGTACAGGCAAAAAAAGAGATTTTTTTGGGGAAAAAAAATAGCATTGCAGGATGTGGGGAGTTTTTCAAGCCTGACTGGTGAGAAAAGCTCAGAAGAAGTGGAGCGTTCAGCAGCTTGGCTGTTGGGTGGGATGCTGTCTATCAGACACAGGGAAGCATTAAAAGGATCTGATCAGCACATCTTGTTCTAGCTGCAACTTGGGCCAGACATGCCACAGATCATCACAGAAAACCATGGGATTGCCTCTGTTCAAGCCAAAGGTTACAACAAGTGCAGTTTTTTCCCCCTTGATGTTTTATCCTCAGGGCATCCAGAAACGTTACCCCAGAAAGCTCCTCCTAACAACCTCTTTTACAACATGTTTCTGCCTATCTGATTTTTTTTCTTAACTCTCCTTGCTAAGACATTCAGATGTTCTGCTCTTTTTGACCACAAGAGATCATTTCAAGCACATATCATCACGTTGCTATGGTTATAGTAGCAGAGCAGTTTGCCTTTGTATCCAGCTGAAACCCAAACCAAATTCTTCATACATAAGCAAGTGTTCCAACTATTAGATATCACAATTGGGGTTTTTTTTTCTAGCCCATAACAAACCTCACTTCAACCCTCCTGTGTAATAGGAGAGCTGATGTGTAGCAGCTTATCCAAAATTTAGCCCATTCCTCTGAGGGAAACTTGTAGCTGGTTAAAATTTGGCTGCTTAATTTTTAGATGTATAAAAATTAAGATGAATGCTGGCTGAAATACTCAAAATATGATACTTCTAAGAGAATGTGCTTTAGCAAGAATACGTAAGAGGAGTGATGACCAATTGTTGTAAACAGGGTTTTGGTGTCCAGCTATTTAAAACCCTCTCATTTGGGATGATTTCTTAATTAACACGAGTCCCAGCACAGGATTTGGGAGAAAGAATATTATTTTCATCAGTGATTCAGAGTGTTGTTCCTTCCTGCTAAGGTAAAAATATTCACAGAAAGAGGCTATGAGATTCCTGCAAATGTACTCTAACAAAATTCAGGGAAAATGAGACTGGATAAACCAATTTTGAAGGCCAAAATTTAGTCTAAGAGAGAGAGATTCAGGGAAACCAAAATCCTTCAGCAGTCAGGTTTAAAATTAAGAGTGCAATAATGAATTTTAAGCAACTTTCTTGTCCATCATGTTGGGAAGGGAGAGGAATACAGGTTCACCATCTCTTCTCTGATTTGTTTCTGTCCAGCCCCTGAACTAGCTGTGTCCATTAATCACAGAATGGTTTGGGTTGGAAGGAATCTTTAAAGGTCATCCAGTCCAACCCCCCTGCAGGGAGCAGGGACATCTGCAGCTAGAGCAGGTTGCTCAGAGCCCCATCCAGCCTCCCCTGGGATGGTTCCAGGGATGGGGCATCAGTGGTGTCTCTGCAGTTCCCATTTCTGTTGAAGGATGCTTGCTCTAGGCGGTGCTGCTCGCTTCTTTCCCCCACCTCCCCCTCCTCCTGCCCACCACAAGCACACATCTGCCTGATGCATGGTCTTCTCCTGCCCTCAGCTGGCTGCACACAGCAACGCAGAGCTCCTAGATTGTAAAACCACACCGAGTCCCAAAACCAGCTCAGTCTGAATGGAAAAGGAGCCTTCAGCTCAGCACCACTCAGGGGCCATTGGATGCAGTCCCTCTCTCTGATGTTCATCAACAGAGGCACAGCTAGAGCTGGAAGCAGGAGCCTGGAGAAAGGCTGAGGTGGGGCTCAGCTGGGGGGTCTCTGGGGTGAGAACCAGGGGCCACTCACTTCACACTGGGGGGCTGGAGCGTGGCTAGAGAAGGGCAACGAAGCTGCTGGGGAAGGGTCTAGAGCCCAAGTGTGGGGAGGAGCAGCTGAGGGAGCTGGGGGTGCTGAGCCTGGAGCAAAGGAGGCTCAGGGGAGACCTTCTGGCTCTGCACAACTGCCTGAAAGCAGGTTGGAACCAGGTTTGGGTTGATCTCTTTCCCAAGTAACAAGTTATAGGACAAGAGGAAACGTCCTCAAATTATACCAGGGAAGGTTTAGGTTGGACATGAGGAAAAATAACTTCCCAAAAAAAGTTGTCCAGGCCTGTCCCAGGGCAGTGAGGAGTCCCCATTCCTGTAGGGGTTTAAAAGACTA
>NW_008628945.1:55728-57343 GCF_000691845.1 Merops nubicus
GGGGTGGGAACTGATGAGGAGATCACCACCAGGTGCCCCCACCTTCCACATGAACTTGGAGGTGGGGCAAGAAGCCACCTCTATAAGAGCTGACCCTGCTGACAGTGGGGTTGGGAGTTCTGTCTATGTAGTGGGTGTGCTGTGTGGGGGTTCTGGCTCTTGAAATGGCTCCATGGCTCTTCATAAGAATAAAGTTGTGAGTCTCTCTGGGAAGCTGCTATGTAACTGGACTCATCACCTGGCTGATTCCATTTCCCATGGCATGGTTCCTGACTCAGCTTGCTCCCTTCTTCATGTCCCCTGTGGTGGGTGAGTGCATTGAGTTGTTCCTCCTCTGGTTGTCTGGCACTTTGGGTCTCTGGGGTGGGATGTGGGAGTGGAGGGAGGGGTTTTGTTGCTGGTCTGTCTGTTATGCTAATATAATTATTTATTGGGCAAGTGATCAGCAGAAGAAAGATGAGGACATGTGGTGCTGAGGGACATGGCTTTGTGGTGACCTGGCAGTGCTGGGTTGACAGCTGGCCTCAATGATTTTAAAAGTGTTTTCCAACCAAACCAACTCTGTTAACTGTGTTAACTCTTAAGGACAGTTTTGCACTTGGAAGTGTGGAAAGAACTTCTAAGGCAAAGGTCTGATCCATAAAACTCTGATGGTGAACAGATGGGGTGGAGCCATTTACCCTTGACTAGGGTTGTGGGCTCCCAGAACATGGGTCACTAAACTCTCCTTACTGTCAGCTCATTGACAAGAGGAAGGGGAGAAATCTTTCCACAAAATGTGATATTTAATGGGATGAGTTACTCTGGCAGTGGAATATTACTCAGACTTGAATACCTTTACATCAATGCTCCTATTTAATGTCACTGTGATGACATGGGACTGACAACACTTGGTCCCTTCCCAGGCTGATTGTGGGTCCACATGGAAGTCAGTTTAATGATTAAAAAGTAGCTTTTTGGAGCAGCTCCCCAGGAAAGTGGAGGTGTTTTTCCTTTGTGTTCTGCCATGATTAGAAAACTTATTAATTTAGATTTTCCCAGGAAAGTTTTCCATTAGTTGTTTAGTGAAAGGAGCCCAAAAAAATCAAAGTTAAAAATCAATATCAATAGCTACAAAATCTTCAAATAATCACCTCGGGGTTCACTTGATTTCCTCCCAGCTCTTCTCCCCTGCCTCAGTTTCCCTCACCTGTGGAATGAAGATGCTGTTATGCTTCTGTCACCAGCACAGCTGGGTAACCAGTGGAGACCAAACCCCTTCCTGTTGCTGCTCCTTAGCTGGAGAAGCAGAGCACAGGTCTCTGTGTCTCCCAGGGAGGTGTCACAGGAAAGATCTTTGGGATAGGGAGGTGAAATATCCAAGGGTTGATCAAAGTTACAGCCTCTGGCTGCTGCTCCTGGTGTTCTTGGCCATCATCAGTTCCCATCAGACCTCCAGGTGTATTGGTGTGGCCATTCCTCTGCCTCCCCTGGGTCATACTGGCTGACAAAAGTCACCCTCTGCCCCAGTTATGCTGGAGGCACTGCTTGGGAAGGGCTCCTAGACTTTGGGACCTGCATAAAATAATGTATTCTTAGGATAATATAGGTTGGGAGGAACCTCTTGAGGTCTTTG
>NW_008628946.1:0-4018 GCF_000691845.1 Merops nubicus
GGGGGTTGGACTAGATGATATTTAAAGTCCTTTCCAACTCAAACCATCCTGTGATGCTGTGATTCTTTCAGTTATGGAAACTGAGAAAGGTTTTAGTACTTTGTATTCTGTGTGTAACTTTCTGGATAATGGTACCCATTTATTACATGAGAAAGTGAAATTTTAAAAGAACACAAGAAATATTCAATCTCATGAGCCTTGTAGGTTATGTTTGCAGTCTTACATTCTTTCATTGCTGCCATACTCATGGTCCTAATTTTATAGTTTGGATATTTTGCAAATCCAAGTGAACGTGTGATGCAACAACTTCTTACCTGCAGTATGCTCTTTAAGCTCTGTAATGTCCCTGTGAGCAAGCCCATGTATGCAGCTTAGAAAGAAAACATTGGAAGGGATCCAGTCTAACTTAACATCTGCCTTGCATCAAAATTTATGATTGTAATGAACCATTCCTATTAACGTTTCCTCATCTTAAGAGGACAAGATCTATTTCTGAGAGGCTGTTTTTATTTATAATTTGCTTACATTTTGCCCCACTTATTTTGCAGGCGATTTTGAAGGGGGGAAAAGAACGTAGCACAGGAGCTACTGGTGTCAACTCAGATTCTTCTCGATCTCATGCCATCATCCAAATCCAAATTAAAGGCACAGGCAACAGGACATTTGGAAGGTAAAACTGGAAGTGGGAGTGATGAGGAAGTCAAGCCTAGGGGCACTGGGGAGACAAAGAGGAGGCATTGAGTTAGTGGGCAGCTGTGCATTAAATCCAAAGACAGGGTTGAAAGGGACTTTGAGAAGTTACACAGTCCTTTCTCTGTTCCCAGGGAGAGTGCTTAAGTGCTTAAGCCACATCTGTGAGAGATTTGTCAAACTTGTTTGTAAAAAATCTGCAGCGAAGGAGTTTGGCAATCAAATCCATCCCTTCATCTTCATTGTTAGAAAGCTGCTCCTGTCTGGCTAAAGGGAGATGTCTGGAATGGGCATGTCCACATGTGAGCTCATCACCTTTGAAGCCAGTAGGAAGAAATAGGCATTTCTGGGATTCAATTCATGCCATTCTGTAGAGTCACCTAAATTAGGCCAGATGGATTTGCCCCTCAAAGTACCTCTGTCCTGTAATTTAGTACAAAAGGAGCCTGGGATGGCTCGCTGAGGTGGAGATGACTCCATTAGAGACATCTGCCTTTGGTCAGAGAAATCAGAGTACTTCACTTAAACCTCCATGATAATTTCAGAGTGTAACTCTGATGCTATCTGCAGGAGACAAAAAGAACAGTTTACTTCCTCTTGTAGCACCCATTTTACATATTTGGAGACTGTAATTGTGCCTCTTCTCAGTCATCTTTTCTCCAGAGCCTTTTCTCAGTCATCATTTCTTCAGAATAAACAACCCAAGAACTAGGTCTGAAGAAAGCAGTAATACAGGTACCTAGAACTCTAAGTGTCAAAAAAAAAAAAAAGAAAAAACAAAACAAAAAAAAACAAAACAAACAATCAAAACATTCTGACACACCCTTCCTGCAACTGCCATGCAGTCTTCCTTCCCAGGACCTCATTTGCAATAAATAAAATGGAAAAGCCACAAATAGTGGAGAGAGGAAAAGGCAGAACAGGGAGGCTTAGAAATAGAAGTGTGTGTGGTTATGTAGGTGTGGCATGTGGGCATGTGTACCCTTTTTGTTACCAAAAGTGAGGTGGAGCTGGTGTGGGGAAAGGATCCCCGGATACTCCTGTAAAAGAAGTCAGAGCTTTTCCAGAAAAAGAAGGGCAAAGACAGAGAGACACTGCAACAGTCAGTACAGCAGCTGGCACCCAGAGCTCAGGGAAGAGAGGCAGTAATGGAGTTCTGTGGAAGGAAGGGACACAGAAAGCTTAGTGTATTACTTACTACACTGGAAAATTCTGCTCATATTGCCCTGAATTCCCATTTTACAGGGCTCATTGTCTCTTTTACATGAAAGGAGAATCAAGAAATTTACAATTTCTTTAACTGTTCTTAGGAAGCTACAAGCACAGCGATTATCTGGAGAGATTAACGTATTGCACATTAAGCAGCTTATCCATTAAACTGTGGAGAACTCTTATCACATGCAGTTACACTTTCTATTATTGTTGTTGGTGCCAGGATGCTCTGACACTGTTCTTGCTCCTATGCTTATTTTGATGCCTTGTATATTTCCAGTGGGTATTTGTTGTTGTTCAGAAGTAATTGTTTCTGATCATTCTTCTGATGTCATGTGTTGCAGTCCTTTGGTTTAAAAAAGAAAATGAAAATGGAAAAAAAAAAAGCCCCTAAGATAAATGCAACTTTGTTTTTTCTAGAATATCATTCATTGACTTGGCTGGCAGTGAAAGGGCAGCTGATGCCAGAGACGCAGATCGACAAACAAAAATGGAAGGAGCAGAAATAAACCAAAGCCTTTTAGCAGTAAGCAACTAACATGTCTGGGGAAGGTTTTATATTTAATTATTAGCATGTGTTTTAAGATAAAAGTGAACCACAGAATATTATATGTATCTATTTCATGAAGGGGAAAAAAAACCAAAAAAATGTGTGCAGTTTAATTTGTCTCATGCCTGAAAAGTAATTTAAGAGGAAATAGATTTTTTGATGAAAATGAAATCTCTTTAATCCATTAGAGCCAGCCAGGTAAATACAGCATGGAGAGTGTTAGCTGTAATTTAATGTGTCCCATATTTTATAAAGAAAGTTTTGTCCCTTTTACTTCCAGAGAATACTGGCTTGGGATTGCTGTGTGTGTTTCATAAAAGCACATAGGTTCCTGGTGGTAATCTTCACCCCTTGAACCCAGGCTTCTCTTCCAAATCAGGAGAAAAAGACTTAATACTCAAGAGCATAGAAACTAACAATTTGTATGTGGGAAGAGAGGAACAACAAGAAAAGCACTCTTAATGCAAATAGTCTTTTGTAGGTGTACAGAGCTACGTAAAGAGGGACAAGGAGCAGACAAATGCCATCTAAGATAAAGCAGAAGTGCCTCTAAGTATAAATTGTGCAGAAGGCTTTGCACCTCCTGTAATTCAAATGAACAAAACTCACTGATGACTGAGGGCTACTCTAAGTGAGACTGAGGGTGATAGGCAATCAAAGCATAAGCCAACAGTGCAGAAGTTAATGCACACACCTGTGCCTCTTATAGTGTTGTAAATAGGAAGGGGCTTGCTCTGCTCTATGAATGTAGAATAGGTATTTTTGCATAGAGGCTTTCCTGCTGTGCAAAATATTAGCTTTCATACTGGGAGATAGCCTGTGAAGTGAAAGTGTTTCTGTACTTCAGACTTTCTTGAGTTCGTTCTGGTGAATAACTGAGTGAATAACTTGAATAACTCTTTATGGTGGAAAAACTTGAGTGGCATGGGGTGTCACAACCTCAACAGGAAGGACTGCTGAGAAGTGAGGCTTAATATAAACTCATGAAAGTCTTTTAAAAGGAACGTTAAAGCAGAGCATGTGTATTTTTGGTATTGTGTGAAGCTGAGTAAATACCTAGGCAATCTACAAGTAGTGACTGAATTAACTATAAAAGGCATCTTTGGGTAAATTTACGTGACCTGCAGCCTGTTAAACCTGGCTCTGCCTTCAAGATCATAATGCTCTCTTCGTACCTTAAAGAACATGAAGTTTGAAGTTTGCTGCTGATTCAAATAGTCATGTTGATTTTAAGTAGAAGATATTCAGGTACTGCAGTTATGAGAAACAGAATAAAAAATTAGTTTTATCTATTGTTAAAGGTGAGATTTTTAATAAAATGCTGTAAAAGTGAGAAATAAGTGTCATTTTAAGTGGGTGTATGTAGAATATAGTAAGGCTTTAAACGTGGAAAGGCTGCTTTGTGCTAGTATTGCCATGACAGTGCTGTAATCTGCTTATTTTTCCTTCAATATTTGCTGTAAATGACTTGGCAAAATTGACTGTACAGCCATGAGACAATTTTTAGAGAGCATCCAGGTTTGGATGCTCTCTGGAGAGTGATGCTATTGTGCTTATTCCAGTGGA
>NW_008628947.1:0-9278 GCF_000691845.1 Merops nubicus
TGTTGTCTCCTCCTAATTATTCCCTTGGTGTCCACTAGGAGCCCCAGAGCCTGTTCTGCAGAGCTGCTTCCCAGCTGGGCAGCTCCCCAGCATGTACTGCATGGGGTTATTCCTCCCCAGGTGCAGGACTTGACACTTCCACCTGTTGAACTTAGTGAGATTCCTACCTGCCCATTTGTGCAGTCTGTCAAGGTGTCTCTGGATGGCAACGTGACCCTCTGGTATATCAGCCACTCCTTCCCATTTGGTGTCACCAGCAAACTTGCTGAGGGTACACTCTGCCCCACCAGCCAGGACGTTAATGAAGATATTGAACAGGATTTG
Source organism: Merops nubicus (assembly GCF_000691845.1). Taxonomy (NCBI): domain Eukaryota; kingdom Metazoa; phylum Chordata; class Aves; order Coraciiformes; family Meropidae; genus Merops; species Merops nubicus. The sequence continues at coordinate 325 of NW_008628947.1, forward strand.
ACCCAGTATCAACCCCTGGGGTACACTGCTAGTTACTGGCCTCCAACTAGATTTCATGCCACTGATCACCACCCTCTGGGCCTAGCCTTTCAGACAGTTTTCAATCCACCTTGCTGTCTGCTCATCCAGCCCATACATCAACAATTTGTCCATGAGGATCTTATGGAACAGTGTCAAAGGCCTTACGGAAGTCCAGTTAGACTGTATCTGCTGCTCTCCCCTCATCTACCAAGCCAGTCATTTCATCACAGAAGGTTATCACGTTGGTCAAGAATAAATTCCCCCTGGTGAAGGCATCACAACTGTTCCTGATGACCTTTGTGTCTTTCATGTGCTTGGAAAAGATTAGCTGCTCCATCACCTTCCAGGGACTGAGGTGAGGCTGGCCAGCCTGTAGTTCCCTGGGTCCTCCCTCTTGCAGATAGGAGTGACATGCAAACTGGTAACAAAGGACATGGTGAAGGTTGAGATACTCAACAACTTTTTTGCCTCAATTTTCACTGGCAAACTTTCTTCTCACACATCTCAAGTAGATGGTCCTCAAGTATGTTCAGGTTCCTCAGGTGGTCTTGATCCCGACCTTCTCTTACAGTGGCAGGGACTTTGCTCCCTCAGTGACTTCCTTAGAATCATAGATACTATGTAACTAGAACTCTATGACCAAAGTCTCTGGGACCTGACAAGATGACAAGATACATCCCAGAGTCCTAAGGGAATTGGCTGATGTAGTTGCTAAGACATTCTCCATGATATTTGAAGTCCCTGGTGGCTGGAAGAAGGGAAACATCACACCCATTTTTAAAAAGGGTAGAAAGGAAGACCCTGGGAACTACCGACTTGGCAGCCTCACCTCTGTGCCTGGGAAGATCATGGAACAGGTCTTCCTAGCAGCTCTGCTAAGGCACATGGAGGACAGGAAGATGATTTGAGACAGCCAGCATGGCTTCCCCAAGGGCAAGTCCTGCTTGACCAACCTAGTGGCATTCTGTGGTGGAGTGACTACATCAGCGGACAAGGGAAGAGCTACGGATATCATCTATCCAGTCTTCTGTAAGGCCTTTGATACGGTCCCCCACAACATCCTTCTTTCTGAATTGGAAAGATACGGATTTGATGGGTGGACTGTTTGGTGGCTGAGGAATTGGTTGGATGGTTGCATCCAGAGGGTAGTGATCAGTGGCTCAATATCCAGATGGAGATGGGTGACAAAAGGTGTCCCTCAGGGGTCCATGCTGGGACCAGTGCTGTTCAGTATCTTCATCAATAACACGGGCAGTGGGATTGAGTGCACCGTCAGCAAGCTTGCAGATGACACCAAGCTGAGTGGTGTGGTTGACATGCCTGAGGGATGGGATCCATCCAGAAGGACCTGGACAAGCTTGAGAAGTAGGCCCATGTTCAACAAGGCCAAGTGCAAGGTCCTGCACCTGGGTTGGGGCAATCTCTGGTATCAGTACAGGCTGGGGGATGAAGGGATTGAGAGCAGCCCTGTGGAGAAGAACTTGGGGGTGCTGGTGGATGAAAAGCTGGACATGAGCCAGCAATGTGTGCTCACAGCCCAGAAGCCAATGGCATCCTGGGCTGCATCCAGAGCAACACAGGCAGCAGGTCGAGGGAGACGGTTCTGCCCCTCTACTCTGCCCTGGTGAGACCTCACCTGGAGACCTGTGTCCAGTTCTGGAATCCTCAGCATGAAAAAGGCATGGATGTTTTGGAGTGGGTCCAGAGAAAGCCACAAAAATGATCTGAGGGCTGGAGCATCTCTGCTGGGAGGACAGGCTGAGAGAGTTGGGGTTGTTCAGCCTGGAGAATAGAAGGTTCCAGGGAGACTTTCAGTACTTAAAGGGGACTTATAAGAAAGACGGGGAAAGACCTTTTAGTAGGGTGTGCTGGTTTTGGCTGGGAGAGAGTTTATTTTCTTCACAGTAGCTGGTATGGGGCCATGTTTCGGATTTGTGCTGGAAACAGCGTTGATAACAAACACCAGGATGTTTTCCTTACTGCTGAGCGGTCCTTACACAGAGCCAAGGCCTTTTCTGCTCCTTCCCCCACCCCACCAGTGAGTAGGCTGGGGATGCACAAGAAGTTGGGATGGGACACAGCTGGGACAGCCAACCCCAACTGACCAAAGGGATATTCCAGACCATATGGCAACATACTCAGCAGTAAAAGCTGAAGGAATAAGAAGGAACAGGAGGGATGTTCAGAGTGATAGCATCTGTCTTCCCAAGTTACTGTTACACATGATAGAGCCCTGCTTTCCTGGAGATGGCTGAACACCTGCCTGCTGACGGGAAGTGGTGAATTAATTCCTTGCTTTGCTTTGCTTGCATGCGCAGCATTTGCTTTAACTACTATACTGACTTTATATCAACCCACCAGTGCTCTTCTGATTCTCTCCCCAGTCCCACTAGTGGGGAGTGAGTGAGCAGATTAGTTGCCGGCTGGGGTTAAACCACTACCTAGGGTCTGTTGCAACAGGTCAAGAGCTGAGGTCAAGGCTGAGGTACTGAATGCCTTCTTTGCCTCAGTCTTCAATAGTCAGTCCAGTTATCCTGATGGTATTCAGTCCCCTGAGCTGGAAGGAAGGAATGGAGAACAGAATGATCCCCTCATAATCCAGGAAGTAGCAGTGAAGGAACTACTAAGCCAGCTGGACACTCCACAAGTCTATGGGGCTGGATGGAATCCACCCGAGAGTGCCGAGGGAGCTGGCAGAGGAAACTGCCCAGCCTCACGTGGGAGGTCCCGGGTGACTGGAGACTTGCCAACGTGACGCCCATCTACAAGAAGGACAGGAAGGAGGATCTGGGAAACTACAGGCATGTCAGCCTGACCTTGGTACTAGGGAACATTATGGATTGGTTCATCTTGGGGTGATCACACAGCAAGTGCGGGACAACAGGGGGATCAGGTCCAGCCAACACAGGTTCATGAAGGGCAAGTCCTGTTTAACCAACCTGATCTCCTTCTACGATCAGGTGGCCCATCTAGTGGATGAGGGAAAAGCACTGGATATTGCCTACCTGGCCTTCAGTAGTACTAGGGAACATTATGGATTGGTTCATCTTGGGGTGATCACACAGCAAGTGCGGGACAACAGGGGGATCAGGTCCAGCCAACACAGGTTCATGAAGGGCAAGTCCTGTTTAACCAACCTGATCTCCTTCTACGATCAGGTGGCCCATCTAGTGGATGAGGGAAAAGCACTGGATATTGCCTACCTGGCCTTCAGTAAGGCATTTGACACCATTTCCCACAGCATTCTACTGGGGAAGCTGGAGGCTCGTGGCCTAGACAGGTGGGGTTAAAAACTGGATGGATGGCCGAGCCCAGAGTTGTGGTGAATGGAGTTAAACCTCGTTGGTGACAGGTGTCCCTCAGGGCTCAGTTTTGGGACTAGTCTTGTTTAATATCTTTATCAACGACCTGGATGAGGGGATCGAATGCATCCTCAGTAAATTTGCAGATGACACGAAATTAAGTGGGACTGTCGATCTGCTGGAGGGTAGGAAGGCCCTGCAGAGGGATCTGGACAGGCTGGAGCAATGGGTCAATTGTATGCGGTTTAACAAGGCCAAGTGCTGGGTCCTGCACTTGGGTCACAACAACCCCAGGCAACACTTCAGGCTTGGGAAGGAGTGGCTGGAAAACTGCCTGGTGGAAAAAGACCTGGGGGTGTTGGTGGATAGCTGACAGAACATAAGCCAGTAGTGTGCCCAGTTGGCCAAGAAGGCCAATGGCATCCTGGCCTGTATCGGAAATGGTGTGACCAGCAGAGGTAGGGAGGCGAGTGTGCCCCTGTACTTGGCGCTTGTGAGACCACACCTTGAGTACTGTGTCCACTTTGGGGCACCACAGTGTATGGAGGTGCTGGAGCAGGTCCAGAGAAGGGCAACAAGGCTGGTGAGAGGGTTGGAAAACATGCCTTATGAGGAGCAGCTGAGGGAACTGGGGTTGTTTAGTCTAGAGAAGAGGAGACAGAGGTGACCTTATTGCTCTCTACAACTACCTAAAAGGAGGTTGTAGTGAGGCTGGTGTTGGTCTCTTCTCCTCAATTATTAATGATAAGATGAGAGGAAATGGCCTCAAGTTGCACCAGGAGGAGTTTTTGATTGGAGAGAGTGGTTAGGCACTGGAACGGGCTGCCCAGGGAGGCCCTGGAGGAGTGCAAACAATCGAGTAGATGTAGCACTTGAGACTACGGTCTAGTGGCTAGGGAAATGTTGGGAGGAAGGTTGGACTTGATGATCCTGGAGGTCCTTTCCCACCATGGTGATTCTATGATTCTAAGAGGTGATGGTTTCAAAATAAAAGAGGGGAGACTCAGAGTATATATAAGGAAGAAATTTTTTATGCTGAAGGTGGTGACACTAGCCCAGGTTGCCCAGAAGGCTGATAGATGTCCCATCCCTTGAAACGTTCAAGGTCAGGCTGGACAGGGCACAAACAACCCACTCTATTTGAAAATGTCCCTGCTCACTGCAGGGGGGTTAGACTAGGCAACCTTTAAAGGTCCCTTCCAACAAAAACTATTCTATGATTCTATGACATTTTCTTTCTTCCAGTCCTCAGGCACCTCTCCCAGTTGCCATGTTCAGTCAAAGATTATCGAGAGTGGCCTCATAATGACATGTCCCAGATCCCTCACCACTTGTGGGTCCACCCCATCACGGCCCATGGACTTACATATGTCCAGTTTGCCTAAGTATTCCCTGACCTGATCCTCTTCCACTAAGGGTACATCTTCCTTGCTCCAGACTTTCTTCCAGTCTCTGGGACCTGGGATTCCTGAAGGCCAGTCTTGCTAGTGAAGACTGAGGTGAAGGTGGCATTCAGTCCCTCAACCTGTTCTATGTCACCAGAACTCTGACCCATTCAGCAGCAGGCCCATATTTTGTGTAGTCTTCCTTTTGTCACCTATACAAAGGCCTTTCTTCTTTCCTTTGACAGCCCTTACCAGATTCAATTCTAAGTGGGCTTTGGCTTTCCTAACTGTGTGTCTGCATGCTTGGAGAGTGTCTCTGTATTCCTCCCAGGTTATCTATCCCTGCTTCCATCTTCCATATACCTCCTTTTTGGTTTTCAGTTTTGCCAGGAGCTGTTTGTTTATCCATGCAGGCCTCCTGGCATTTTGTCCTGACTTCCTGCTTGTTGGGAGTTAGGATGGGATACTCTTGAAGTATTTGGTCCTAAACGCATTTTACTACTTCTTCCCCTCCGCCCCTGTCTATGTAATCTTACATGGGGTAATTATAAGGAAGTGGACCCAACCAGATGCAGGGGACACGAGTGTTGACAGATCTGGCTGATGCTGCTATGCTGCTCTCCACACTCTCCATAATTTTTGAAAGATCATAGAGAATGGGAGAGGTGCCTGAGGACTGGAGGAAAGCCAATGTCACTCCAGTCTTCAAAAAGGGCAAGGAGGAGGACCCAGGAAATTACAGTCAGACTCACCTCCATCCCTGGAAAGGTGATAGAACAGCTCATTCTGGAAGTCATCTCCAAGCACATGGAGGAAAACAAAATTATCGTGAATAGTCAGCATGAATTCAGCATTTCAAGGGGAAATCACGCTTAACTAATTTGATAGCATTCTATGATGTGTGACTAGGTGGGTAGATGAGGAGAGAACAGTGGATGTTGTCTACCTTGACTTCAGGAAGGCTTTTGATGCTGTCTTCTATAACATCCTCATAGAGAAGGTCAGGAAGTGTGGATTAGATGAGTGGACAGTGAGGTGGATTGAGAACTGGCTGAACGACAGAGCTCAAAGGGTTGTGATCAGTGGTGCGGTCTAGTTGGATGCCTGTAGCTTGCGGTGTTCCCTAGGGGTCAGGACTGGGTCCAGTCTTGTTCAACATATTCATCAATGACCTAGATGAAGGGACAGAGTGGACCATCCACAAGTTTCCTGATGATACAAAACTGGGAAGAGTGGCACAGAAGACTGTGCTGCCATTCAGAGAGACCTGGAGAGTTGGGCAGAGGGGAACCTCATGAAGTTCAAGGGCAAGTGTGGAGTCCTGCACCTGGGAAGGAATAACCCCATGGACCAGTACAGGTTAGGGGTTGACCTACTGGAAAGCAGCTCCACAGAGAAGGACCTGGGAGTCCTGGTGAACAACAAATTAACCACGAGACAGCAGTGTACCCTTGTGGCCAAGGTGGCCAATGGTATCTTGGGGTGCATTAAGAAGAGTGTGACCAGCAGGTGGAGGGAGGTTCTCATCCCCTTCTACTCTGCCCAGGTGATGCCACATCTGGAGTACTGCATCCAGTTCTGGGCTCTCCAGTTCAAGGGAGACAGGGAACTACTGGAGAGAGTCCAACGAAGAGCTATGAAGATGATTAAGTGACTGACTGGAACATACCTCTTATGAGGAAAGGCTGAGAGACCTGGGGCTGCTTAGCCTGGAGAAGGCTGAGAGGGGATCTTATCAATGTTCATAAATATCTGAAGGGTGGGTGTCAAGAGGATGGGGGCGGTCTCTTTTCAGTGGCAAGACAAGGGGCAACGGGGACCAAGTGGGACACAGGAAGTTCCACCTCAACATCAGGATAAACTTCTTTACTGTGAGGGTGACAGAGCCCTGGACCAGGCTGCCCAGAGAGATTGTGGAGTCTCTTTCTCTGGAGACTTTCAAAAGCCCTCGGATGCAATCCTGTGTAACCTGCTCTAGGTGAACCTGCTTTGGCAGGGGGGTTGGACTAGACGATCTCCAGAGGTCCCTTCCAACTCCTATCATTCTGTCATTCTGTGACACACATAGCAACAGACTGTGGCAATAGCAACGGACAGTACAAGCAGTAACAATATCTGGGCATGCAGAATGTAAGAAGCCTAGTCCAAAAGGCTTTTAACACAGCAGTGACACTGTGCATTGGAGTAACAAGCTAGAGTAAGAGTACACGAATTTAGGACAGTATGGGAAAAGAAAGTTGAGAGGAAAGAGAATGCAGGCTCAGAGATAGGTCAGAAACTCTAGAGATCAGATATAACTCATCTGAAGTGTGAGTAGGCCCAAATTTTCTAGAATGAGAACCCTAATTTGCAGGCTAAAAAGATCTACCACATTAGCTGCTGGAAATATGACACGCCTACCATCATTCATAAAATTACTTTTAGACGTGCACACCACTGACATTTTAGATTTCACCATCCATTGCATTGTATTGGGACTATTTGTACAGGAATAACTGAAATCACAATCTCAGTGGTTCAGCCTTCGCAATATCATCCTTCAGTATTCAGGCTACTGGTTAGCTGTTCTATCCAGTCCATTTTTATTCTATCCTCCTGTATACAGTTTATACCTATCAATAAACTGTACAAATAGTGATGTAACAGTATGGTATGCATCTTATGCAATATGGAGCTGTATTCCACCTTTTTTTTTTTTGCATTAATTAGTTAAGTTCTTCCATGTTTTAATTTATAAGACTTACAAAAGAAACATCATGAGTATGAAAAAGAAAATAAGATTACTTTTTGGTGTTTTTAAACTTATTCTTTACAAACATCATGGGTTACCTACATCTGAGAACAACTGCTGTTTACATTGCAGCACAATGCACTGTAGCATCTTAAGAGCACTGATTAAAAAAAAAAATACCTCCTTTTCGGCCAATTCGACTATCCATGAACTTCTCTATAGTTTCAAATTCATCTTCTTCAGGCTGCGGGACATCTTCTCCACAAACTTCCAACACGTCATCAGAATCTGTCTTGGTTTCTTCAGCTTCTTTGTAACTAACGTTGACTGTTGCCTGGCGACGAGACCCTCTCTTGTCATAGTCATCATTTTCCGATAAATCAAGCTGCCTCTTTTTCTGTCCTGCAATCTTTTTGCCATTTTTTGGCTCAATTCTTGAAGACAATAAGATCCAACACAAAAGTAGGGTTTCAACATAGACAATGACAAGCCTTCCATATTTTTTTCTGAATACACATATTTCATGACTGCTCAGTTACACCACTTTCAGTTGGAGCAGACAGGAAAGAAATATTCAACACAAACCACTGGTATGATAACAGCTTTTGTAGCTTAAAAAAGTCTTAAAGTTCCATAATAAATATTAATGTTTTCATTTGTCTGTATAGTAGTACAATACTTGATATGAATTAGAACTAGTACCACAGTATCTAAAATGCAAGACTTCTTACCTGCTTGGAGGTTTCCGGCTGTTGACCTTGGTTTTTGGCTCATAGTCAGATTCACTACCTTCACAACTGCTTTTTTCTCTATCTTCCTCTGATTCAGAATTGGAACCAGTTCCTGATACTGACCCTGACCCAGACATTTGCCAGTCCTCACTGTACATATTGAGAAACAAAACAGTAACTCATTAGTTTCGGGTGGCTGTGTGTGTCTGCTTGTTTTGTTTTTAAATCAGGTATTCACCATAGGTTTGTGTCCTGGTTTGGGGTAAAACAGAGCTGGCTCTGCTCAATGATTTTAGCTTGCCAGCTAAAGCTCTTCTAATTAACTGCTCTGTCTAAAGCTAACAACATATTTTCAGCAAACTGCCTGGTTTTAGCGGTGATAAGACTTCATGTTTAGAGTTACTGCCAGGGATTGGTATGCAGACCAAGGCCACTGTTAAGCTTGTATCCCACATGAGAGTATACACCACCTGTGGGGAGGAGCGGGCAGGATAAGTGACCCTAAGATTCACCAACGGGGTATTCCATCCCATATCTGTCATATCCAGTAAAGCTAAAGGATCACGAGAGTCAACCCCTTCCATTGCCCCTCTGCCTTCTTCCTCGTTTTTGCTGCTCCTGCAGTGGCCGGCATCCAAGGAGGACTTCATCCATTCTGCCTTTGATCCTGAGCCCTGTGTCCCTGAACCAAGCTCCAGAATCCAGCTCCTGTACCCAGTCACCACCAGTGGCTGAGTCCAGCCTGAGAGTTTTCCCTGGGGCCTGCTCCCCAGCCGGGGGTGAC
>NW_008628948.1:0-245 GCF_000691845.1 Merops nubicus
ATGAGAAGAAGACACAGATTGTCACAGCTATGGTGGGATACCTTCAAGTGTATCCCACCATAGCTGGTGCTTGGAGAATTAAGCTTGTTGCCCGAGATTGCCATTAACCTCAGATTAAGAACCTTTGGTATCAAAGCAAAATCCCTCAGAGAGCTTGAGGAGGCTTCTGGGCATGGGGTCCTGGGCCTGGCCAGTGCCCAGTGAGGCCTGTGTGGCTGTAGGAGCTGACAGAACTCTGAAATTAG
>NW_008628949.1:0-6217 GCF_000691845.1 Merops nubicus
TGCTGAGGCGGCCGGTGTGCCGGGGCCGCGCTTGGCAGAAGGCGGCGGTTTCCCTTCCTCTCAAAATGTACCCGAACCTGACACTGCTGTGGTGCCGCTCTTGCAGGACGGGAAGGGGAGAGAAGAGGTGGCCAGAGGTAGGTGTGAGGATGCTAGGAGAGAGTTGGGGCATGCAGAGGGTCTGGAAGTATTGTGGGGGCTTGGAGGTATCTGAGATACGGGGGTAACAAGTGCAGTGAGAACAGCAGTTAACTCCACTTACCGCCCACAGAAGGCTGTGTTAAGCTCAAAAGCATGTCTGTGACTACACTTGATAAAAGTCCCTCTGTGTGTTTTCCTCCACAAGCATTCCTACCTGGCAAATTTAACAATTGTCAAACATTCTTTAATCGGGGTTGTTTCCACTGGACTACGTGTTACACTTGTTCTAAAAAAACTACCCTCATTGATCCCATAGGAATGGACTCCAAGCCTGGGGTCTCCTTAGTGATCTATCTTTAATCTTTCATTAAGTAAAACCTTACACTTTCCCCTACATCAAAAAGTCAGATTATCCCAGGTGAGATCTTTAGTTGCTGATTTCACTCACTGTAGTCTCTCCAGTTCCTGGCACTGAGACCTCCATCCCAGCAGGCATGCACACAGAACAGAGCACCCTTCGTGCCAGAAAAAGGTGAGAATCTAACAGGAAGACAGGACAGACTGCACAAAGTAAGTGCAGGGCATGGCCAGACATCCATACTGATCAGCAACTTGTTCACATGCTACCTGCCCCTTTTACCCATTTATCTGTTTTCTCACATGTGTTTCTCCCCAGGGCACCTCGCTCCCACCCTTTCCCTGCTGCTGGTTCTTCCCCTAAACCACACGAATCTCGTGCCATCCCCAAATGCTCTTTTCCTGCATCCCATAATGGGTCCCAGGCCATAACCCCTCTCCTCAGTTACTGCTCCTGGGGCTTTGCCTGGGTCTGCATTTCCTGCCAGGTTCCGAAAGGCTCAGGTTGGAGCAGTGCCACCTTTGCTCCCTGGCATGGCAGCAAATAGCCTGTCCCAGGGTTTGAGGGTGGCACAAAGGCAGGAGGCACAGTGAACTGGGGACTGGACAGGGCAGGTTGCTTGGCTGGCTATTTTAACTAGGCTACTTTGCATTTAGTTTCACTTTCATTGCAACTTAATCTGAGTCAATAATCTCATTTTTTCTCTTTGTTAATTACATTTTATAATTTCTATTTTGTGCTATAAATATTTAATTTTACTTGAGCCTCTAAGCTGTGGTGAAATGCATGAAGTGAGGTGGCACAGACTGTGCTTTGGAGGGGTGACAGCCCCAGCAGGCTGTGCAAAGTGCAGGGGATCCGAGTGAACCAAGAGCTGAGTGTGGGACTCTGCTGGGGTCATGGCACAAAGGGCTGACCTGCAGAGGAGCAGCAAGAAGCTGGTTTTAGCTTCACATACAGTACTGTGTATGCTTTCTTGTCCACATTTCCAAGAACTTAAAGAGATCTTCTATGAAGAGACACAGATTTATTAAAGGAACTGGAAAAATGCTCTACAGCAAGACACCTAAAGGTCTCAGTCTGTTTAATTTGTCAAGAGAAGAGCAAATGCATGGATAACTTTCCCAAAATGTAACAGCAGGTATTAAAAAGGTCTTTAATCTTGCTGAGAACAGCAAAGCAAGGGCACCAGCAGCTCTAAGCTGATGTCAGACCAGTTCAAAGTATAAAGGAGAAATGCCTTTTTAAGTGGTGATGATTTGATATTGGAACAAGATATCAAAAGAACTGGTTCTTTCTCAGTCAGACACCATAACTCTATGGTTTGTTTCTGAGGAGCTGTGCCTTAGCCAAGCATACATTGTGCTTGAGAAAAACACAAATGGCTGGTCTTTGCATGGTGATACCTGTGTGAAATATAAGGGTTGATGGTGGGCAGGTAGCCTGACTAGAGTGGGAAGGTTGGCTTTAAGGCTGCTGTGATACTGTGATTCCCCTGTGTGCTGCACTGAGCTGTCCTGAGACTGACAGGAGAAGTTGTAGTGGCATTCAGAAGCCTGACTAGATGTGTTCCCCCAGGAAATGAGGGGAGTGCAGAGGACTGCAAGGGACTGAAAGGCATGGACCAAATCAGTGTGGACAGCACCAGTGCACTGCATGGCAGCAGCTTCCACTGACCTTCCACTGGGGTGAGTACCTGTCCTAGACCCACCTTCTCAGAGGGTTAGAAAGTTTTCTGAGTTCAGAAATGGGTGTTTGTGCATCAGAGAGGCATCACCTGGGAGAGGAGCAGAATGCCAGCATCCACCTGAGGATCAGACCTTCACATCTGTGTAGTTAGACTTGCTTTGAACAGAGTTGAGTCCCTCCCTTCACAATATCATAGTGAGTAGGAATTTGCAAATGAAAGTGCCTTTAACCCCTCGTGACTGGAGTGGAACAGAAGATGGGAAAAACTGGCAGTTCTGACAGCCTGTAGCTCTGCATTCCTGAACATGGACTCACTGGAATGCCCAGTGCTACCTCTGTCCCAGCTTCTGCAGCACAGCTATAAAATCTTTTGAGGAAACACATTTGTGTCCATTTGGAGTTTTAGGAACGCATTCACCAGTATCTTGCTGCCAGGTGGTTCACCATGCACTATCTCAAGGGCTGGTTCATCTGCTGTCCTGAACTATTGCAGCTTCTGCAGCCTTAGCTACCTGAATTTGCAGTCTAAGCTGTTATCTTTAAAGGTGTTTGTCTGTGTTTGAGAACAGTAATGCTCCAGTGGCTTTGTGTGGAAAAACTGACTGTCTCCAGTGTTGATTAAACTGTTGTGAGAGCTATGCCCAAATCCTTGCTCATGTGGCCCTGAACAACTGAGTGCTTGCTGCAAGAGTGCTTTTAATAGTGTGTTTTTAATTATACCCGTCCTGCAGGTGGGCTAATTTGGCAAAGAAATTTGGCAAAATTGGACTAATTAGTTAGACTAATTTGGCAAAAGAAGTCTTGCTCAGCTGGTTATTGCCCTGTCTTGTCCTCTTTGGCCACAAACCACACACTCCTATACAGTGTTGGCATAACTGGGGGAAGGGGGGAGAGTTATTTGCTATGAACTCTTGCTTGTGTCTGTCTCTGCATTTCTGCCTGCACTAACTGGCTTTATCCATAGGGTTAGCAAACTGGAATTTTTTTAATCTGAAAAAAATTTGCCAAACAAAAAAGTTACATTGTTCAGCCAAATTTTTCTTGTTGACCAGTTGTCCATCTCCATGTGTTTCATCCTTCATCTGAATCCGAAGTGTTTTAGCCTTGCTGTAACTACCCAAAGCCCTCTCTGTTGTCTTGTCAACCTTTTTCTGTTCCTTATATTGGCGAGTTTAAAAACAAGACTTCTGTTTTCACATTTAAATGCTATGTAAAAGGAAGAGTTCAAATTTTGCTAGATTAAAATTTAATAGGTAACTTTTTACCTTCGTTAACTGAATATCAGTAAACTGGCAATCAGGTATGATTAAGTCTACATTTGTTTTGAAGCTATAAGGCCAAAGGATTTTTTTTTTCATTGTGGTGGTGGTGGTAGTGGTGGTGTTTTCCCAAAATTTTCTGCCCTGGTGGAGATTTTTCACTGTCATGTTCTTCTCAGGCTATTGTATGTTGGGTACCAAATGTAGTTCAGGAGGTGCTTGGAGCTAAGAATGCTGGAAAGATCAGCTCTGTTTTGGTGCTTGGGGTGGTAGTGGTAAGCTTGGTGTACACAAATCTCTGTCCAAGACAATTATCCTAAGCAACTGCCCATGCTGTTTAGGAGAAGAGCAAGTTTCTGTGGTTCAAAACAGCCTCGGGGCTTCTTGTTTTTCGAGTGCCTGGAGTTTTAGGGGCAGATCTGAGATTTTACTTTCCAGCTGAATAGGAAGGCTTCAGTGCTGGTACAAATTTTGGGGACATTTTTGGTTGAGCAAAAAATGTTTTTTGTGTGTAGGTAGCCAAGTTTGTGCTACCTGGATAGGAAGGGAGATGCAGGTGAGTGGCAGATGAGTGGGCCTGATGGAAGGTGGCAGCTGTCTCACCCTTCGCTGCGGGCAGGGGAAGGTGTCACAAGGTAGCACAGGGGCTGTGCCTCGTGCCTGGCAGCCAGCAAGTGCCACAGCCTCTGGTGGAGGCAAGCAGCTGGTGTGCAAAGAGACTTGCCCTCAGGTCACCACTGTCTGCTCCTAAGGGTAGGGTGAGCCTGGGGGGACTGGAGAGCACTCGGGCAGGGGGGGCTGTCCCGTCAGCTTACGGAGGATCAGGCTTCACAGACAACACAGAGCTGGTGGGCTGTGAGTTCCAGGCAGCAAAAATAAATCTCTTCCTCTTCAAGAGACCTGCTGGGGGGAGTTCCCTCTGCTACAGGCTTGTCACAGGCTCTCCCACCCGTGAGCATCATGAGAGAGGAACTGGTGCAAGCTCAAGCCTTGGAATTAAAGTCGGGAAGGAGTTTTCCTAGGGAGACTTAGTTAGAGGTAATGATAGTTTTGACTTGCTCCTGAGACAGCCTATGAAAAACCCACCTGTTAAGGTGAATCTGGCCATGCTATGTTAAATAATGCTTTACTAATATCAGGAAAGGGGATGTGTCCCCACATCTGGGATGGTACCCCCAAGAATACATCCTCAGAGCCTGGATTTCTGCTCTGTTACTGCTAAGTGGAAATACATAAAAGAGACTGTTTGAGACTGTGTCTAAATGCCATGACATACCAAAAATATTATAGAAAGAGATGTAGAATGTTAGAGGAAAGCTGCAGAATACACAGAATTTGATTTTGCCTATTTACTGAGAAAACTTCACAAGGACAGTAAGTTAAAGAAAGCAGCACCTTATTTTGGATGCTGAGGTTTTGCATGCATGACAGGAACCGACACGGCGTCTTTCCGAGATACAGATCCAGATCTGCTCCAGACTCAGAACTGGAACAGAGAGGGATGCTGCAGGCAAGGGCTGAGGTCTCTGCTGTTAGTCACCATGGACACAGGCTGGCAAAAGTGAGAGCTGGAATTCTCAGATCTGAGGTATGCAGAAGTATGTGGAAAGTAGGCAGGGTAGAGTTACTGGGAAAGATAGCAGGAGTTTTCAGAGAGAAACCTGTTTTCAAAGTGTAGAAAATGTGGCATCCCTCCCTCTGCTGTTTTTCTTGGCAGCCTGCTAACACCCCTTTTTTTTTCTTTTTGAGTTCTTGTATTTTAAGACTGTAACTTTGTAAAAATGGTGAACAGTGATTCAGAGACAAACACGGGGATTTGAAGCATAGGTGCACACGTGCTGTTTCACTCCTCTTCCCCCAGCACTGAGGATGCCCCCTCTTAAGATTTTCCCACCTTCTATTTAAAAATTTCAGAGATGATGGAAAACCAAAGAGGTTTTCCTACCTTCCAGTGCTTTTCTTAGAACCCTGCCTGAATTCAAGACACGAGACACAGACTGTTTTCCCCCTGTCTGTGTTTAGGGCATGGCTCAGCTATAGGACAGAGGAGAAGCTTCTAACTGCATGCCCATCCAGGAAAATCCCACAGTAAAAACTGAGAAAGAGGAAAAACATTCTCCATGGGAATGTTTGGGGTGGATGCAAGATAGGAGCTAGTGAGAATGAGCTGCAGCAGCATGGACGGGACTGCAGTCAGAAGCAGCAGCCTGCTTCTAGGCTGGAGGGCTGGCTGTGGGTGCACACAGGCCAGGGGTGGCTGAAAGGGTGACTCCAATCTGTTCCTCCTCCACTTTCCACATGACCCAGAGCATCCCGTGCCCAGCAGTGCTCGTGCCCTGGTACAATCCCCTCTGCCATGTTCCACAGACACGTTAGAAACCTCAGCGTTCTGAGCCTGCCCTTGGCCACCCTGCAGCCCACAGCCCAGAGAGGCCAACAGCCTCACAAGCAGCCTTTGCACAGAAAGGAAGCAGCAGAGGAAAGGGTCAGTCCAGTGCTCCCTGTCCCAGCTGAGCCAGCCCTCCGTAGGGCTTGCAGAGAACATCCAAAGCTTCTCTCCGAGCAGACACAAGAGGACTGGCTGGACTGCAGAGTGTGATGGCTGCTCCCCTCACACAGCTGTCAGGGGACGTCCTCGTCCTCCTCCTCCTCCAGGTCCGTGGAGTGCAGGCTCATGTCCTTGAGGATGTCCGAGATGTTGTCAGCCACCGGCCCCGTCAGCTCCGTCTCCTCCGACTCGGTGTCGGTGGCGTAGGCGGAGGGCAGGACT
>NW_008628950.1:0-25091 GCF_000691845.1 Merops nubicus
GGCTCGGTCGCTGGGATTCTCCAATAAGCGGTGCTAGTAAGCCTCAGCCGCACGTAGAAGGCTGTGTGCGGCTTGCGCCTTGTGTCTGCCCTTTTACCTTTATGTCGGTGAGCTGCAGGATGGAATAAATGTTAGTTATATGTAGCTTCTAGGAAGAGTTGTGGGGTGGAAAAAGGTCTGGTAGCACCCGTGCTTGCAGCGCTTCTCTAGGGTGTTTGAAACCAAACCATAAATAGGAGCCAAAGGATGAAATCTGTGCTCTGAGAAACCTCAAAAGCTGGGTTTTGAGGGGAGGTATACAGCTCCTGGCATAAGAGCTGGGCTTGGTTTGCTCTGAAATGCTCAGTAGCAGTGTGCGTGTTGGCTAATTTAACTAGACTTTCTGTCTACTCAGATGTGATTTTACTGCAGGATGTTTAATTGTTAGTGTCACAAAACTTCCACGCTCATTTAATGTGTGCTTCCAAACCTGTATGTTTGGGGTAGTAATTACACACTTGAACTTTCACGTTAAAAAGTAGAAGCTCAAAGCCTCTTAATTCCTCCTGTCTCAATTTAGAACTTGTCACAGTTTCATCTTACTTTAAAAAACAACTGAAAACTTAATGAAAAAATGCTCAGCAGGGTAAAAATTCATCAAAAAGCAGAGCTCCAGGATTTAATGAAGAAGTTGTGAATCTGATTCCTTCACACACTGAAGTTTTGTTCTCGCAGTTTGTTGTGTTTTGGTTTGATTTTTTTTCTGTTTGTCACAGTTGATTAACTTCCCCCTAAATTTGACAATGGGCTTCTAAGGCTTTTGCTGTGAGGAACTGACGATTTTGGTGCGCTGCTCCACTTCATTTGAAGTAAAGAACACACACTGCAAGTCAGGCAGGAGGTGCAGGGATGGGAGCTGTCCCCTTTTCTCCCAGTGTGCAGCAGCAACAACAGAACTTGTAGGCTCCAAGAACTGCTGGGCTGTTTTGTTCTGTGTATTAGGTAGGGGCTTTTTTTAAAAAAAACATTTTTGGTAGTGTTCTGAGGTTTTTTTTAAGACTAGAGCAATATCACTGATGTACAAGTGAAGTTGGCTCACAAGCAGGATCACAGTGTTTAATTTTTGGTGTAGGTTTTCTTTATGTGAATGATGTGTGTAACTAATTTTGGTGAGTCTTTAGTGTATAATCAATCACATTGTCTCAGTCCTTGCTGGTGCTGGGGAAAAGTAGTGGTGGTGTTAATGTATGTGTAGCTTGACACAAAAAAAAACACTGACAAACCACTAGTAGAATGGGTTACAGATGAGGATTCTATTTGTTACATCAAGGTTATATCCAGTTTAAACTGATGGATTGCTTTGTAGCCTTAGGAAAACACAAACCCATGCACACAAAACATGGAAAGGAGGCTGAGGTGTCTCAGGCTTTCTTTTTTAGGAGAACACCTTGTGACTTGGACAGGGGAGAGCGACTTGCATGTGAATGATGTTTCCAGCTTTGTGTTTCACTTTGTGTTTTTACTTGGGGCAAAGTGGTTAATTTTCCTTTCCCAGGCAGTGGTTCTGCAGGCTCCATCTGTACTGCCACTGCCAGCCCTGCTCCCTCCCTTGCAGTGGAACTGCTGCTGCCTTGGCCATTCAGTGATGTGTCTCAGCTTTCTCAAGCTGGGAGGAAGAAAACAGAACAACCCTATGTCCAAAAAAACTCCAGCAGAACCCAAAATGCTGCCAGCCAGCTTAGCTGGTGTAACGTACTGAGGGGCTGGAGCTGCCCCAGGGCAGGGACTGGGGTTGCCCCCCGGGAGCACGGCAGCTCTGGGTGAGCACTGGAGTCCAGCTGGCCTCCTGGGGAAACCCAGTAACCCTTCTGAGGGTCTTGGGTGGGTGGAAGAAGTGAAGGGTGTGCTACCTGCAGGTACTAGTGCAGTGTGGGGGATGTTGTCTGAGACTTGGTGAAGTCTTGAATGCCTGCTGATCTGAGCCACCACTTTTTAAGTAATGGTGGCAAAAGTGCCTGTTATTTGGCTTAGGATTTGCATCAAAGGGCCTTTTTTGGTGGCTGTGGTTTTAACAGAAGGTAATACAGCTGAGACTTTAATCATCAGCAGCTATTTGAACAGCTGAGGTGTCCTAAACTATTTTTCTTTGTTACTTAGCAGTAGAAATGGCCTTTTTCTTACATTGCAAACTACCAGGCATTTAGAAACTGTATTTTACTGTTCTTGAGCTTTGACTGGAAATTAAATGGGTAAAATGTTGAACATTACTAAGATGGCAATTAACTTTGTTAGGGAATTGAATGCAAGTAGAAACCAGGTCATTTGTAGAATTTCATAGCAAACAGCATACTGAAAGTATTCCAGCATGGATAGGTACTAAATATTGTAATGATTTTGGGTCTGGTTAAGTTCCCAGAATGAAAGTGTTAGTGCACCACAAACTGTGCTTTGGGCAAGGTGTTTAAGCTTCTTCCCAGCTCTGGGGATGGAATTGTCATGAAACGAGCACAAAGTGGCATTCAGTAGTTCTTGTTTCTGCACAACTTTGAAAATAAATAATAAACTTTATGTTACAAAGGAGTGTGCCATTTGTTTTACAATAATTGCATTGCTTTGTGGGGCTTTTTTCGATGGAACACTATAAAGTGGTTTTTAAAAGCAGAATTTCCTAGAACTCAGAGCCCAGCAGGAAGAGCTACGTGCAGAGTGTGTAACTGGGAGCACTGGAGCTTCAGCAGTAGCAGCAGTTGGCCCCTGTGCTCAGCTCCCTGAACGGTGGGTTTCAGAGGAGAATGGTTCTCCTGGTGTCTCTGCCAAGATGAGACTTCACAAGCACAGCTTGAGTTTGAGTGTTTGGCTTTGACAGGAGCGAGGGGTGAAGCATTTGCACTTCCCAAGCATGCCTGGCCAGTCTTTAACTGGAGCATCTTTAATAAGGATGATTACCTTCATTTCAGCTGAAGAATTAGTTAAGTGTAATTTATATACAGTTGGCTCTGTGCAATTTATATACGGACGATGCACAGTAGACACTTATTTGCATATGCATTAACATGAAAATGCTTTGGAGGGGGTGCCAGCAAAAAGCTTGAAAGCCACAGCTCTTGGGGTTCAGGCCTTTGATGTGGACTTGGGGTGTTCCACGGAGAGCAGGGTTCTGGACTTCAGTCTCACAGATGCCCTTCCAAGTGGAATTACAGTAAGAGTGGGATGATTGCAACCACTGGGTAATGCTATGTAATTATACTTACACATGTTGGGTCCCTCAGAGAAGTCTTGAAAGTAATTATTTTTAATGAGAAGTGATCTGAAGTTTTGTCTGCATGACAAAAACTACAAGAGCTTTTTGTAGACTGGTGGATCTCTGCTTGTGTTTCAGTGGTGGAAGCTGGAGTGTGAAAGCAGAAGTGGTGAAAGCACTGCTGTTCAGCCAGAGCTGGGTTAATGTGTGTACACACAAATTCTGAAGTGTGGTTGCATTTGCAGTGGAAGCTGATGTTGTTTCCTGTAAGAGGCAGCTTGCAGACTCCCAGTGTCCTCGGGTTCCCCCCCCCTTCTTAAGTGGAATTCCTTTCTCTTAATCTGCACTTCCTTTGAGGTGAAATCTGAGTTGTTGACCTTTTCTTTTCATTTTTGGTACTTTTTCAGCCTTGCATGGCTTTTAAGCCATCCCTCAGAATGTATGTCCTTGTGTTCTGCAGTCATTTACTACCAGTACTGCTAATACCTGCAGAATGCTCTTACTTGTTTTCCAGTCCTCTTTCTTTCTTCTCATTGCCATGAAGAGTGGGGAGAGGGTTACTGGGTTTTCTCCTAACTGGTGTAGAGCTTGCAGGGAGGAGCTGCATGTTTGGAAGGATATGGGCCCGTGGGAGGTGGCTGTTTGTGAGTGGAAGGGTATGTCCACCTCCCCTGAGACTGCCCCACAGCTCAGAAATGCCAAAGTGAAGCTGAACCTCTTATGGCTTTGTGAGTTCAGAGGCAAAATGTGACAAAGTCAGCATTGAAAGAGAAGCAGAGATGCAAATGAGAAGGAAATGCAGGGAGATGCTGAGGGAACAGACTGAATGCTTTCAAGGAAATGAGAAGCCCTCACTTAGGAGGGTAGGAGGAAAGGATGGGTGACAAAGAGCAGTCTTGCTGCAGTGGAGGGCTAGTCCAGCAGCAGAGGCCTGGGGGTTGTGGTGCAGCAGAGTTAACACTGCTGAAACTCCATGGGGCTTCAGTGGAAAATGATGCTTAATACCTGAAGATGACTAGTTCTCTGTAGAACATTTCCAAAGAGATTTGTGTCAAATTGCTTCTTTTGATGTTGGTCAGGTGATAAATACATGCTTCTCTTGGGAATCTGCTTCGTACTAAGCAATGTAAATGGCAGGTTGGTTTTTTTAACTCCTTCTTAATGGATTCTGTTGTCTTGATAGGTAATCAAGTGTGAAGCTGGAAGAAATAAAAGCAATTCTAGTTCAGTTAGTCTTATTTCTAAGTGTGTATGTGGGGGGAAGGTCTGAGAAACTCGTATGTCTAATTCTCTTTCCATCAAGTTTGAGTGTTTCTTGAAAGCTGATAAACTTTCTGACAGCACTTGCTCTCTAACTTCCTAATTTTGCTCAAATGGTTCTTTTACTTCTGTTGTGTACTAGGTGCTGCTAAAATTCTTGGCACAGAGCTAGTTTCAGTGTTTCTTTAGAAAGAAAACTACTTATGATTTCTACAGTCAGTGCCCATAGGTTTATCAGTGTGGTTTCATACTGATAAACTGAACTCTAATTCCTGCCAGAACATATTTTGTAACTAAAGTAGCACGTGCCTGATCGTGATTCTTTATTGCTTCATAAACTCTATTTACAAAATACTGTTAAACTGCATTAAGCTTCCTAACGTGCTGTTTGGTTAAGTATCAGATATTAACAATTAACAGTACAGATAGAACAATTGCATAGTGTGCCTCCTGGCTTGCTCCCAGGGGCTGTTTGTTGTGAGGAATGGGTGCTTGCAGGAAGAGGAGTGATAAATCTGTAAATATATGCAGAAAATCACATGATTGAAGATACTGGGCTTAAAATATGGGGATTTTTTTCTAAAATACTAGAAGTTCTGAAGAGGATGAGTAAGAGATACATGGCAGGCTTGCTTGTGAACTGTGATGCAGTGATTTATTCCTAGAAGTACATAGGCCTACCAGGAAAGTGTGAGAAGCATCTTCAATGCTGTTTTATTTTCTTCAGTGTTTACATACAAGATCCTTTTTAAAACTGGGGCTTTGGTTTTATTCCTGCCAGTGATGCTACATGTAGGTGCCTTTTTGGTGTGTGACTTCATAATTCAGAAATGGACACAACTATCAGCTTGTCATCAGCTCTGGGGAGCTTGGCAGCAAGTAACCAAATAATGAGTTGTGAACTGGCTGCCTAGTGAGTTTTTAGCCACTTTTGTAATAATTGGGCTGCTGCTGGTGGATGGATTCAGTGCTGCTAAAGGACTGGAATCCCAGGCTTGAAGTGCCAGTAGCAGTAGACCATAAGTATTTGCATCTCTTGGCTAGGTGCTTCAGGAAAGGAATGGGAAGACACCAGGGTTGGCAGGTCCATGGTAAGGGATTGACAGATGGCGTGGAGGGAGAGGTCCAGCACAGGTGAACTCCTGCAGTGGGCTATGGGTTTGCACGCCCTGGGGCAGCTCCTAGGGGTGGGAATACTTTGAAGGCATGCTCCACAAAGGGAATGTTTCATTCCTGGGACTGCCTAGCTGACTGAGGGGTGTGATGCTTTGGTGCTTATTTCTGCAGGGACTCTCCCTTGCTTGGAGCTACAGTTTTAATGTTGATGAGTAGTGGAAGTGCTGCTTTTTCCTGTTACTTTTTCTTAGGATACACTTTTCCCCCATTTCCAGTGCCATTTTAGTTGCTGAGATTTCAAGCTTTCCCTATACTTGAGTAATTTTTTTTCTTTTTTTTCCCTTTTCTCCTGACTCAGCTACTGAAATCATGAATCCTGTGTATAGCCCTGGATCTTCTGGGGTTCCCTATGCAAATGCCAAAGGAATTGGTTATCCAGGTAAGTAGCTCTTTTTGAATGAGCTTGGGTTACACTGATTGTTGTTTGTAATCATGAAGAAATAGTCAACATACAAATGGCTTCATGTATCTGTTTTGGGATTGGGGGGGGGTGTTAAAATTTATAAAGTGATATTTCAGGAGTGATGTTGGTTGTTCTAGTGATATTTCTAATTTCAGTAACTCTTCCAAAGCAGCTTATTTTAGGAGTTATAATAATTATACCCTACAAGAAGAGGAGTCAGTCTATTTCTGCTGCTAGTTTGCTGGCACTGTTAACCTTTTTGTTCTCTAGTTCTTGTTCATGCTGTTTGTTTTGTGATTGCCTGGAGCATAACATCAAAGGTGGGACCAAAGAAATGGCCAAAAATTTTTTTTATTTTTTTTAAACAGAAGTTAAATGTATTTGTTGTTTTCTCTGCTTCTCCTTTGAATGCCAAGTTTTCCCCTCATTTCTTAATGTGTGTGTGAGCAGGCCTCATTTCTGATGTCCCCTCATTGAGAAGCTGGGTAAGGCAAATATTAGGTTTGGACAGAACTTCCCAGGAAGGCCAAAGAGAAGTGCTGTCTGCCCCTGAGGCACTTCAAGCACTGTGTCTTGATGCAGTCTTTTCTTCTGACGTCTGTAGGACAAGGAAATTATTCTATCCTAGCAGAGGCTGGAGGGCCTTTCAGCTCAGATTTTATATATCCAACCAATTACACCTTTGTAGTTTTTACAGGGAGGCTGTTTTGTGATTTAGTTGGTGTCTTAGTTGGGAGCTAGAAATCGTCCCGTGCTGTTTCTGTTCTCTGTAGCTGTAGTGTATTTTCCTAGTGGTATTTACAGTCTGTTTGTTCTTCAGCTTAGTGTACTAGAGTTCCTATTTTCCTGTTCTGTTTTTTTGTTCCTTCTAATACTAGTGCATAAATGAGTTTTCTGTACTGTAGACTTGATTGTCTCTAAAACATTTTGATTTTGATATTTGCTTTTCAGGGGCTTTTATTTTTTTCCTCAAACTAATGTACCTCTCTTGATTTCTACAGTATTTATAAGGGAGAAAAGGAACTGTGTTGCAGTGGTTTTAAGTCTGTTGAGTGACTGAAGTGGTGCAGTAATAAATTGTAAAGCTGATGCTGTGTAACTGTTAAGTCCCACAGGATGGTCTCATTCTCTGTGACTGTCTTAGTTAACATGGATTACAGTAATTTTCTAATAGAGCAAGCAGCAGTGGTTTACTAATTAATTTCAGTTACAGTAAAATTATTTCTGTGTTTGTAAAAGATTGCTTTTCCAAGGCTTTCTTTTGCAATAGCTAAAGATTGTTGGGAATTATTTAAATATAACTTGGTGTTTTTATCTCTGTTCCTTTTCTAAACACGTGTTTGTATTAACCAGGATTTCTTTTGTACTAAAAACCATTTACACGTTGTGTAGAAGCTCTTGTTCATACTAATCCAAGTGGTACCTTAATTTAGTTAGGAAGATACACTGTTGTAGATTTATAAATAGCAATTTAGACAACATTACATCTCTAATCTTTTACACTGCTGTTATACCTATTAGACACCATACTGAATTATACAAGTAGGGCATATTTGCCAGTCTTAGCTTGGTTGTAAATAAACATAACAAAACTATATGAATTTGAAGTAGACTTGTTACAGAAGCACTTTAAATGTCATGCTACAAGTTGATCACTCAGAATTCTTCCTTAAAGCTGTTATTCAGTGTACTCAGCTGCAGCCCTTACATTCAGCTCAGCCGAGGAGGTCTGCAGTGTTCACTGTTACAGTTTGCTGAGCTGCCTGGTTGAGGCTTGAAGATTATGGGGTAGACACGAAAAACACATTCTTTAAAATGAAAAGTAGACTTACATCTTAGGGTTTTTTTTTAAAAAAGGTGCACGACTAAGTCTCCTTTCTTAGCCTCCTAATCTGAAAGTTATAGGGTCTCCATTCAGAATCACTGAATTTACATGTATTGCATGGTAATAGAAAGTAATGAACATACTGCTGGGTGGAATGTGTTATTTAAAGGCACTGTTTCTAAAGCTGTTGCATATTTAAGAGCTGTTTATATTATGCTGCAGCTATGTGAGGTTGTTGGAGGGGTTTACAGTAGCAATGAATCAATATCCAAATGTTCTTACATGGATGAAAGTTCCGTGTAGAAGTTAAAACTGCTGCTTGTTTAAGTGACCTTTCTCACAAACAACTTCTTTCCTGAGTAGCTCAGAGTGCTCTGTGTGCAGCTAACCCCCTGAAGAAAGAACAGGGGACTGAAAACATACACAGCATCTATAATGTTCAAATACAGAGTCAGTTTGAGTAAGGTGTAAAGCTCTGCTAAAACTTGTCATTAGCAGCTTGTGAATTGGAAAACTTAAAAGCTATTTACACTCTGTAAAGTTGTTGTGGATCAGATGTTATTTTTACCTTTGATTTTTAAGCCTCATGCTTTTCTTAGTCTTACCCATGCTGACCACCTAATAGTAGTGCCAAGTGTATGTCACTTGATATGTTTATGGAGGGCTTTACAAAACCAGGTCAGCATATATAGTCCTCAGCTGAGGAATTTTTATTGTTAGGAGTTATTGCTATGGACTCGGGGATTTACAGCAAAATAGAAACCCTTCAAATTTGAGTAGCAGTTTAAAACTAGCAGCTTTAGGCCTGACAGTGAATAGGCAAATAGTCATGGCCTTTTATCTGGCAAAGCTGAGATCTTCATACCTTGATAACAAAATGGGATAGTAACTGCCTTTCTAAATGCAGACATTACAAAGGTTCACAGTTTGGAATAATGTCAGTAGGTTCCTGGGAAAATTAATAGCTATGATTAATTCTTTGTATCTTGGGGTAATTGTAGCTTTAGCTGTTGCTGGGTTTTTGCCTTGTTTTGGGGGTCAGTGTGTTGCAGTGTTGGCTCAGCCATAGAGGGGGCTGTATTCTGGTGAGGAAATGTTTACCTGTCATTTTGCCAACACTTGGGTGAATCACTCCTTGCTGGTAACTGTCCTAGTACATGCCTGAAAATGGTGAGCTTGTTTGGTAACTGAGTGTAACAACGAATCTGGGTCAAGGGCAACAAACATTCTGGACTACCTGTAGGTTGCCTTTGTACTCTCTACTGCAGTATCTCTGACCTGGAGATTCAGAGTCCCTCTCCTAGGGATTTGTTTGTGTGAAAAAGTCCCTTTTCAGTTAAATACTTTACATTGGGTCTTAAAACTTGGGGGGATGGGGTCTAGCAGGGGGGTTTGATACTTGCACAAAACTTTGCTGTCCAGCTAATCTAAGAGGTACTTGGCCAACTTTGAGATTTGCTGGAACAGGGATATAAGGGAGAGGGGCACTTTTGGCTCCTTAACTGTTCTCTTCATCTAGCATTCAGCTTCAGGTGGCTGGGGAGGAGAGGAGCTGGTGTTTACTTAAGGAGGTGTGGTTGAAGGCCATCTGTTAGTTTATCTCCATTAGAAGATGTTGAGAATCTTTGGGAGTAAAGTCTGGTTAGCCTGTGCAGTCAGCCTAGGAAATAACTGTGGCATGTTCTCTCTTCTAGCTGGCTTCCCAATGGGCTATGCAGCGGCTGCTCCTGCCTATTCCCCAAATATGTATCCTGGAGCCAATCCCACCTTCCAGACAGGTACGTGTCAGAGGGGGCCTGGCAGTCACCTGGGGTTTGGAAGTTGGAAGCAGGAGTGAGGGAAAGCCGTAGGGGCTTAGGGGAGCACTCAGACTGTGGGATAAGCTTTACATTACTTGGAGTATGACTCAGGAGGAATCATCTGATAAACTAAAATGAGTATAGTCTTGACTAAGGTCATACTGCTTTCACTTTCAGAGAAGGAAAAAGCTGAGTTTTTAGCTGTTTCTGTATTTCAGGCTGATACTTTGAAGTTTGCATCATGTTTCCCTTGACTGCTTCCTTTGTGATTCTGTTTTCTTGGCATCTTGCTGTTTCCAGATTACTGTTTGTTGGGTTTTTTTTTCTGTTGTTTTCAAAATTCTTCTTTTTCATCCTTGTCTTAAATCATGTCTTTCTAAATGCAGCTAGCTGCCTTCTTTCTGTCCTTAAAATTGTCTTGCACAACTAATTGCCTGGAAAGTCTGCTTGCAGGATTAAATTGTTTTGTCCATAGTGGATACTGGGGGAGGATTTAGGTAACTGCACTTGCATGCTTGTCACTCAGGAGAAAGGAAATGTGATGAGCCTAGGAAAGGGAAGATGGGAAAACAGACCCAAGAGGAAACAGCACTCACCTAAGATGTTATAATTTTTCTAGTTTCACTAATAGATGATTTTGATGCGATAATGCTTAAAACAAAAGAGAAACTGGTAGCATTTAATTGGCACTTAAACCATGAGCATACCTGTGATAGAACAGTATTCTCCCCACACTTACTGTGCATACTGAGGAGTTCCTTACGTTGATCTGGGTAAACTCCAGGAACTCTTTTGCTTGCCTGTATTATGCCAGTTTTTCAGAGATGCACGTGGCATGTAACCATATTTATTCTTGAATGCCCTTGTGTAACTTACAGGGATAGAAAAGGATTCTCTTGAAATTGGGCAGCTTATGTTATGGAAGCCTGCTCACAGTGTTGACTTTCAATGTTGGTAACATATGGCATTTCATTAACTACCAGGAGACTCTTAAAAGCGTGTGGTGACAGCAATTGCTGAGGCAAGAGACAGTCATCTAAAGCCTTTGCCTGCACCTGTCACAAGTGTGTAGCTTTCCTTGGGCCTGTGGAGTGTTGTAGCTGGTACCACCTGTACCTCTTCAGTTTGCTGCTGAGAGGCATAACAAGTGCACAACTGCTTTTTGCCTTCAGCCTTGAGTTTAAGGTAGGGGAGCAGATTGATGTTACAACTCTCAGTAATTTAAAAGAAAATAAATTGGAAGATCTGTGTTTTGGCTACACTATTGCCTCTGTGCAAGTATCCTATCTAGTGGTACCAGCTTGCAGCTGCACTGGGCTGCTTAGGAACTCTTGAGAGTGTTGTCCAAGGGGGAGCACTTCCCATCAGGGCTATAGCTCTTAGCATGGGAATCAAACTCCTGTGTGGGCCTTTATTATCAGCTTGTGTTACTAACAGGCTGCTCAGTTCCATAGCTGAGATTGCCTTAGTGACACGTCTCTGCCTTCAGGGCTCCATTGTCTGTGTCATCAGGGTTCCTGCTGCTGTGCTGAGGAGTAGCTGTAGGTTTTGATCCCAGGATCAGATAACTCAGAGGTAGTTTCCAGGCTTATTACTGGTTCCAGTAACATGAAGATAAGTTGCACGTCATCAATTAACCAAATCACAAGACTGATGTTTTTATCCAGTTGATTGTTTTTTTCCTCCCTGTCAGCTATGTTGTAATAAAAGGTTGTGGCTTCTAGGGGTGATTCTTGACTTGTTAGAATTAATTGTGTTGTAAGATCAGTTTGCATTCAGGGAATCATTCCAGTTGGGAAAGGCCTTTAAGGTCAAGTCCAGCCATTAACCAAACACTACCAAGCCCACCACTAAACCATGTCCCTAAGCACCTCACCTACACATCTTTTAAATACCTCCAAGGCATCCTGGAATACATCTCATGCTGTGTAACAAGATTACAGTAAGAAATTTTTCAGTTTTGTGTGAAAAAGGAATAGAGATGTGTAGAAGTCATATACCATCTTGGGTGTCCTTAAGGTTTTTTTTATGGTAGTCCTGTTAGAGTTTTTATTGTTATTGAATAGAAAATAAGCATGTCATCAGATTTAAGAATAGCTTTAATTTTTAGCTGCTCTTCAAGCTATGAGGAAAAGTTCAGAATGTCCAGATCTTCCCACTCTAGCAGATAACAACTGGAAGAACTTTATGCTAACAGCTGGGATTTCTTCTGACTTTTCTGATGTGACTGCTTGTTTGTAGAATCAAAGCTTTTGTAAATTCACGTCACACAGCAGGATTTGAATGTGCTGTGCTGCTGCCCTTCAGAAAGGTGCCTTTTTACAGGTGTATATTTTAACTTCCTGTGTTTCAGAATAACCATGCTGTTTACTTTTAAGGTCTTTGCTCCCTCTAAGGGAGAAAAAATGAAATGGGAAGGCAGAAATTCCTCTTGTACAGATGTGCCACTTGGGGAGAATGGAAGTCAGATTGCCTGAGCAGCTGTCAGTGGGTTTTTGGAATGAGAGTGGGCTTGGCTGAGGACATAATTGTTGTTCAGTGGCAGTGCTTCGTGTTCAGCATTTTGTAGCTGTGTTTTTCAACACAAATAGCTCCCCACACTAGAAATAGAAGTTACTTCCTCAGCATGCTCCGTTTGTCAAATACTCGGGATCTCTAAAAAAAACCCAAGAGTTCAGAGTAAGTGCTGTGGTAGCTTTCTTTAGTGTCTCTAAAGGTGGTAAATTCTTTTTTATGAAAAAGTAAACCTCCTTCCTTAACAATTTTCAGTTTGAAGTGTGGAATGGAAAGCAACTCAGATTTCTGCAAAAGAATGATGGTCATCTGTCATCGTGCTGTCTGCACAGACTGATTTTTTTCACATAATAAATGACATTTCTCTCTGCTATAAGACTTGAGATCTGTTCTCTGTATTGAAGTTGGCACATTCTAGACAGTTTTTAAAGCTAATGTAATCTCTATTCTGCTAGTCTCAATTACCTTCCTTGTGTTGCCCTAGTACTGGTTTGTACAATTCCAACTAAACAGAAATGGTATCTGTGGATGTTGTCTCCTAGTGTGGTGGACCTGCAGGTGACTCAGGATCTTTTCAGCACAGCACAGCACAGGGCCTTGATGCTTTCTCTAGAGTGGGTTGTGCCTGTTGTTTTGCTACTCTGAATGTCATTACTGGTGGGTGCTGCTCCCAAGAGACTGGTGTTCCCACTCTGGCCAGTAAGCCATAGCATAACCTTGGGAGTGTAGCATGCAGCAGCAATGGTGCTTTTCATAGATGGCTTCCATGCCCTATCCAGCCCTTGTCCTGTTATCCTGAGACCTTGTCTAATGAGGGCTGGAGAACTTACAGCAGAGCTGTCCTTAGGCAGGGTCTGAGCCAGCAGCTGCTCCTTATCCCTGTCAGAATGGAGTAGTTCCCAACATCTACAAGGCAGACTGATTTTGGGGGCCTTGTAATAGGAATGCAGAATTTTTTCTGATGGCATCTAAAGTAATGTATAAAAATAATTCCTAAGTGATTATTAAGGGTGTATCTAAGTACATAATGCACAAAAAGATCTAAAGATAGTCAAGTGCTCTCAGAGTCTAATTTACAGTTGCAGTGAACTCTACAGTGCTTGTTTTAAAGGTGTGACCTTTCATTTTTAGTTTAGCCAGTTCAGAAAATGCCAGAAAACAAATCTGTATAAATGTAGAGTTGAAACAGAGGTTGCAGACTGTGTCTTTCTGTTCTCTGGAAATGAGCTTTTCACATGGTTCTGGCTCTTGCAATGGTTATTCTGGTGCTGTATGATATTCCCCAGAAGGTGACTGCAGGTTAGTTAGCTGTTACTGTCTGTTGCCAGGACAGTTTGAGGTGTGTTGGGAATTAGGGTGACACTAATGCTATTTAATGATAATACTGCAAAAATCCAACTCCACTTTTTTTATCCCATATCCATAGATAGAGTTGAAAAGCAAATTGTGCAAAAAT
The DNA here is from genome assembly GCF_000691845.1 of Merops nubicus. Classification (NCBI taxonomy): domain Eukaryota; kingdom Metazoa; phylum Chordata; class Aves; order Coraciiformes; family Meropidae; genus Merops; species Merops nubicus. Next base: position 13,654 of record NW_008628950.1, read on the forward strand.
ACAGTTAACTTTTCATGCTTAGTTGACACAGTGAAGTACTATTTTCAGACTGTTGTCAGAATTATGTAAGTCATAGAACTTGTGCTTGGATATTGAGACTAGCCCACCAAGGCCTCTCCTGAAGACTAAGGAATTGGGAAATAAAGAAAAAATTTAACCCTTTACCAGCGCACTGACACTTGTTTTTCATGTTTTTAATGCAGATTTGCCTTTGTTTCAGGTTATACACCAGGCACCCCATACAAAGTCTCCTGTTCACCCACCAGTGGAGCCGTGCCGCCGTACTCGTCCTCGCCGAACCCCTACCAGACTGCTGTGTACCCAGTCCGAAGTGCCTACCCACAGCAGAACCCATATGCACAGGTCAGGGAGCAGGCCAGAGAGCTGGCTCTTTGGATTGGGTTTTGTTCACCTTGTAATAGCTGCGTGAACTCTTAACTTTACATCACATTTACTTCTGCATGGATGGAGAGGATTTTTAGCTGCCTACAGTAAGAATTCTTAACTACAGTGATTTACAGAGCGTGTATGTGCACGTTTACATCCTCCCTCACTTGACACTTATTCTTCACTTACTGCTAATGTGTTCAGTATTTGAAGAGACACTAGATGCAGTAGTTTTAAAAATGTGTGCTGGATGCTTTAACTACCATATCCTGATTTCAGTTTTTCAAAAACTGTCATAGACTTGCATTTGTTCTTTATTTCTTTATTAATAAGCTTCTGCTACCATTCAGGATATTACCAAGTCCAAAACTACTAGAAAGAATAGAATTAAGACACTTCAGTGGTCATGATGCTTTGGGGAAAGATTGCCCCTCTTTTTGTGTAGAGGAGACTTGCCTGCCGTGTGTGCAGTAATTGGAGGGAATTAAGCATGTGACAAGGTTTATCCAGGCTGCCTAGTGTATTGGGATTTGTCAGAAACTTTTGACTCTTCAACTAAAAGCACCAGAACAAAAAGTTGTGAAAACTTTTTATTTTCACAAAAGAGTGAGTGTGAGAGAGTGAGAGAAGTTCTGTCACCGATTAATACACAAGGAGGTATGAAATGAAGGTAATGAATGATGAATGAGCCCTTATTGTTGAAGGTACAGTGAGCACTGGAGTTCTAGAGAGATCCATGCTTTGAATGTTTCCCTGAATGCCTTAACAAGGGGCTAAATGTGAAAGTTTGCCAGTGAAACACAATTGGATGGTTGAAATGAGCATTTTGGCCTCTGCTCTGTAAATATATTGCATCTTTAGACTGCTAGGATGCATTCACCAGAGACAGCATAATTTATCTTCCTCACCAGATATACTGTCATGACTTAATTTACTTTTTCCCTCCAACAGCAAGGCACTTACTACACACAGCCTTTATATGCAGCACCACCCCACGTAATTCACCACACCACAGTTGTGCAGCCCAATGGCATGCCAGCAACCATGTACCCTGCTCCGATTCCACCGCCGCGAGGCAACGGGGTGACCATGGGGATGGTGGCTGGGACTACCATGGCAATGTCAGCAGGTATGTGAGCTGGACACCACCTTCTCCTCATGAAGCTCTCGGGTTGAGACAGAGCACAGCTGCACTACAAAAGTGTCATGCTAAAGGTCTACTTGGCAGAGTCATCAAACTGTTTAGATTAGATTGGACTTCCCTAGCTCATCTAGCCCAGTGGCTGCCAAGTGGGTCCAGCTAGACCAGGTTGTGTACTTGTTAAGTGGTACTCTGATCATGGCTAAGGATGGAGGTATCACATCCCCTTTGAGGATCCTTTTATCAGTTTTTCTCTGTGGCATTTCATTTGCTCTTGCCTCCTTTGCTTCTCATCTTGTCAAGACTCAGTGTCCGAGAGTTTGGAGAAGATGTTGTTTAACCAGTCATCTAGACTCTGAGGGGGTGTCATGCTTTGTTACTCAGTGGGTGTTAACTCACAGAGAAGTGTCCACATCCACTCATAGGATGTTCAGTAGTCTAAGAAACAAGAGCAATGAGTTTATTTTCAGATTCTGTGGGTTTTGATGGGGTTTTGTTGTTCTTGTTGTTCTGGTTTGGTTTGGTTGGGTTGGGTTTTTTTGTCCAATTTATCACTTAATTTGAGGAATCTGAAAACCAGGGAAGTTGTCACAAACTGAGCTGACACTGGAGCTTTGTACATGGGCAAGTATGTCCCAGGTGTTTGGTACTTTTTCTGTAACATGCTATGGAGTAAGGCTGTTAAGATCCTGCTGTCTCAGCTGGCTTGTTTCTGAAGCCCCTTAGCCTGTAAAAACCTATCTCCAGTGATGTGAACAAGAGCTAATCTATTATGACTTCTCAGTCAAGTTACCTCTACCATTAAATATTCTTAGGTCATGTAAAGCTGTGGGGAAAAGTATTGCAGTGAATAATGCTTACGTTGCAGAGTTTCTGCTAGAGCTGTTTTTGAGTAATGAGTATCTTTGTATGCATTGGACTAAACATCTAAATGATCCCTTTGCTTAAACGGTTGAAGGAAACTTCAGGCTGGAGTGCAAAAATTATACTGGTAGTTTTAAATGGGAAGATGAGCAAGCTGTAATTGTTTTTAAAATTAGCTCTCCCACACCCCCTCTTTTTTTTTCTCTCTCTGTACTAGAATTTGTGCTTACTTAAAAAAATGTTCTCTTCATCCTAGGTACTTTGTTGACAACTCATTCCCCAACTCCAGTAGCCCCTCATCCAGTCACTATGCCCACGTATCGGGCTCCAGGAACACCAACCTATAGTTATGTGCCCCCGCAGTGGTGATCATCCTGGCAGTCAGTGTAAGTTACCAATTTACATTGAAAGCAGATAATCTTCCCTCTAAATGACAGCATTGCAGGTTCTCTCATGGAGATTTTTCAGAAGGTAAGCAGTCTGGGGTACTTATTCAGCATGATAATTGAGTAAGAAGACACAAACTATTGCTTATGTACTAGCGGTTCCCTGTGAAGGAGAGAAGCCTAGTGGGGCTGCTTCACTGGTCTGTATCTTCAGAAGACATGGAATGTTTTCATGGTGCATAATTGTTGAATATCTAAGAATGACCTTCAAGTTTGCCTTACTGAAATACACCTGGAACTAAATGTGTTCAGTATTTTGGATTCATTGGTAACTGTTGAATTCAGCAGTACTGTGATTCCTCAATGAAGCAACACTTGTAACTTTAGTCTTTATTTTTGACTGCCTAAATATGTAGGCAAGGTGAGTGTTTTGCTTTGCTCTGAGGGTGAATCTTTCTCACCAGCTGCTGAAACAAATACATAACCTTGAGTTAATTTTGTATATCCACTCTGTTTCAGGTAAGTATCAGTTCCTGCTTCTTGCAGTCAGCGTGGAGAAATCATTTCTAGTGCGGACCAAAATTTAGATCATGGGTTTCAAGGAAAGGAGTTTAATTTTGAAATCTGCTATAAGGTGGGATGGATTTTGGGGGCGTAGTGTGTCAAACTGACACGAAGCCTCATGGTTTTGGAATCCTCCCTTCTGTTTCTGGGGGTTTTTTTTGGTGGTTGTGTTTTTTAAGCTTCATTTGAAATAAGGACTTGCCAGACCACCTGAACTAGAAATTTTCACTTTTCGTCCATTTAGCATATGACAAAGTTAACTTTATTTTGACTTTCTCTAGATGTGCTTCAGCAGTTAGGAGTCCAGAGTTCTGTGATTACAGGTGACTATTTCTTTGAGTTAGTAGTGCAGCAGCCATTTCTCATTTTGCTCCAATGCTACATGTCAGTCTGCAGCTCTAAATTATTTCACTTACAATAATTCATCCAAGTGTCTAATCGAGTATAAAAAGTGAGAGTTTTGCTGTGACTAAACTCACAACTGCTGCTAATAAAATTTAGAAAAAAATACCTTTTAATTTGCACCTTCTACTTAAGACAAAACTACCAGTGAATGGATGTGGTGGGGGGAAAATCAAGGTAGTGATTTTTTAACCTAGAAGCCTATAGATTTCAGTTAACTGGGTAAGTGCTGGGGTAGCATTGTATAACACTTAGCTTTTGTATGTGCACATCAACGTGGTGCATGCAGTGTTAGAATGTTCTGCCACACTCAAATAGTATTTCACATAATTGAGAATGTTTCCAACTCTCTTTTTCTGCCTCTTAACGTAGGTTTGAAGATGGGAGATATGCAATCAAGAAATTGAGGTTTAAAAGTTGGTGCTGAAGCCCTCATGCCTCCAACCAGGACTTTTCTTCTGAATGCTTTCAACACTTGGCTAAACACTACTAATTCCTGATTACTGAAGATTTTCCAGTGCTGCATATCTTACATCTTGGAACTCCAGCAGTTAGTCTTAAAGCAAATCCTGTTTTGTGGACTGTCTTGCAATTTTTTAGCTAATTATAACGATAAAAAGGGAGTATAAATTTATTCTGATCCATATCTAGTTGAATGCATGTTAAAACACAGAAACAAAGCTTGCTCAATCTACCTGCAGTGACTGATGCAAAAACCATCATATGCAAATCCAAAGGAACCGAAAAGTATTTTACAACCTGTATCACTAATGCACTGTTGTAACGTATGCAGGGTCTTACAAGGTAGAATCATAAAAGTGAGTTTCTTTATAGAGTACCATAATATACAGTAGATAAGTGCTTCAGCCTTTTTCAGGTTGATGGAGTTGCCAGTTTAAGGGGGGCATGGTTTTATTTAAGTGATGAGTTCTTTTCAAATTCAACTATTAAATTGGAGCGACTGGAAACTGAGTCAGACAAGCTGTAGAAATCCCACACACAACTAGTTTACTTCATACCTTTTCATTTTCATTGTATGGATTCAGTGTTAGACAGACGTTCCTAAGGATCAGAATGAAATGACAAAGGTAATGCTGTGTGTGCCAGTAAATAGCAGACTTCCTTGAGGCAAAACTGGCTCTTAGGAATAGTAGGAGGTGACATCACCTGCATACTGCATTGCATGTCCTGGGGAGATACACATCCAGTACTCTCTTTCACATGGTGCAAGATGTGTCAAGTGAGACTGCCACGCAGACTGATAGCAAAACACTTTCTTGTAGTTCTCAGTTCAGGAAGTTCATGCTGTTTTTCCTAAGGAATGTTGTAGTCAGTTGGAAATGTATGTGCAGTTGATTCAGCTTGCTTTCCTGAAACTTAAATACTAGGGCTTTCTACAACAAACAGGAGGAGTTCAGCTGCATGTCATTCTGAGGAAAGCTTGTGTGCCTGATGAGTACATTAAAGGGGAACAAATCATTTTAACACAATTTCCTTATTAGTTACTTGGAGTATGGACTATGGATAGGGTGTAGTAGGGCTGCCAGAATATAAAGGTTTCAAATAGCTGTTGGTTTTTTTTTTTTTTTCCTGAAAAGATTTGAAGTAGGAGCCATTTCTTGGTTATACCATTTTGATCTGTTTTCTTAGTGTTTTCTTTTTTTACTTCCTAAGTTGCACCTGGAAGTGTGTAAAATGAGACTTGACTGCAGATCAGCAGTGAGTCATCTCTGATATTCTTTCGTGCAACTTCAATTTTTAAAAGTACCTCAAAGCAGATGCTGTGGGGATAAAGGGCTAACCTTAGAACCCATTTGTATACCAAAATTGTTACGAGGGAGATTTTAAATTTTTAAATTTGACTATTGCACGTAAAATCAAGGCTTTTGTTAGACCTGTTTGACTTGGGATTCCAGAAAGATGCAATTTGCCATTTTCTTTTTTTTTGGACACATTCTGCCAGCAATAAATTATGCAGTAAATGGTTATAAAATGTTGTTCCCTTTTAAGCTTTTACACAGAGGTATATCAGGCTGTATTGTTCTTGTAGGTTAACTTCCATTCAGAAGTAAAATTTTAAAGTTGTGTGTTTAGTTATGCTTTGTTTTGGGGTGTTCTGCTCCTATACAGATGTGGCAGCTACTTTGGGGTAGCATCAGTGTTGACTTACTGCTGCCATTCCAGCTCTTTGCCCTGGTGGGAGGCTTACGTACCTTCACACATAACCTGTTGGTGGTTAGAGCCTTCAGTAGCTTTATTTTTTTTTACAGTAAGCACTCTCCATATTTTGTATTTCCTTTTTTTAAAAAAAAAAAAAAAATAAAGTTGAGGTTTATTTTGCATGAATCACTGTCAGTGGACGGCCCCCTTATTTCTAATGCCTTGAACATAACTATGTTGTTGGAAGAAGTACTTTAAACCTTACTCATGAGCACTTAACTGCAGCTTAGGGATTTCCATATGTTTTTATATGGAGCAGAAAATTACCCCAAACTTGTTTGAATCTGTACTGCTTCGTTCAAGTCTGTTTAACAGTTCCATTTGTGCAGTAGATCTGCAGCTTTGATCAGTCAGGTGTGCCAGCGAGTACAGTGAACATTCACACAGGCCGTTTGTCCATTTTCACTGCTGGAGAGTGACATTTTGGTGTCTTGGCATGACGTGAACAACAAGCTGAGGTATGAAACAGTGCTACGTTGGGGAGAAGCTATAAAGAACAAGCTCAAAGCTTTGCTGTCTCCTGTCTCATCACCCGATAAACTAAAGCTTTGAAAATCATAGGAGAGAACTTTCACCAATGCTGCAATAGAGAAGTAGTTAAGGAATGAATATAACTTCCTATGTATTTGCTCTAACTTCAGATTCCTAAATGTCACCTTGGAATTGGTCTCTGTACAGTATTCCATAACATTTAGGCAGTCTCACTTCACTTGAGCACTTTTTTCCAGAGTTGCATTATGGGATTCATCCACAAGGGGGAAACTTTTGTTCAGAGGGACTGCACCTCCCTGCTGGGGGCATTTTACCCTGCTGGGAGGGGGCAGCATGTCTCCAGCAGCTGATATGGGAAGTAACCAAAAGCACAGTGCAGGGGGACGGGGGGGAATATGTGTATATATAACTATCTTAATGGTATTTTGTTGCAAATAGTAGAAAGCATGGATTTAAAACTGTGGCGGGGGAAACTACATCGTTAAATAGGAGTTTACACAGTGAGGGTCTTATGAAACATTCTCTCCTGCTTTTTATATAACATTCCCTATTTAGAATTCCTTTATAAATAAATACACAGTATGTTTGCACTAGAGCTCCTCAGCGAATGAAGAGAGCTAGTGCAGTAGAGACATTTCAGATCAAGCTTCTCTTTAAAAAAAAAAAAAGGAAAAAAACACACAAAAAAACAACCAAACAAAAAAACTTTTATGGCAGCTTTATATTAAAAAAAAAAAAAGTACTACTTTAAACCTGGAAGTGAAAATAACTGTTGCAGCAATAATAAAGAGAAGTCCAAGAAAGAATTTTTCTTTTTCTTAATTTCAAATTTCAGGTGTTGAGTTTAGATAAAGTATTTTTTAAAAACTGAGGTATTCCCTATGTCAGTAACAACTGATGAAAATGTCTTTTAAATGTAGCAGCAGCAAAAGAAAAATGGCTAATAATTGGCACCAAAAATATGTATGTAGCCCTAGTCAGTGGCATGGTGGTGACTAACAACACACTAGGAAGGAAAACAGAACCTACTGCTGGATCTTGCTCATGCTTGTAACCATGTCCTGTTTGCAGCTTCGCGGAGGCGTGCAGGAACGCTGCTCAGGAAAGCTGCTCTCTGAGTGCTCTGTGCAAGCTGAACGCTTGGATTCGGTGGTAGATGGGGGGGAAAAAAAAAACACAACCTTTATTTTGGTTGAAGTCCTTCCTTGTATTGCTTTGTGCACTGGAAAGAAAACCCAGGCAGCTGCCCCCAGGTGTTGGTGTTGCCTGGTGCAGAGCTGTGGAGCAGGGTGCTGGGCAGCCACCGCTCCGGGGAGCGCTGCGGCGGCGCTGCTGCTGGGCTGGCAAGGCCCTCGGAGGGTTCTGAGCAGGAGCTGCTCAGAACTGCCTGGGCACAGTGCTGCACACCGTCCAGTGGGGTTTAGAGCCTGCTTTGGCTTGAGTGGGTAAGCACAGCAGTCCAATGCCACCACTGAACTCTGGGCTTAAACTCTCACCAGAGAGCAGGAAATGCCACGCATGTGAAACCTCCCATCGTAGGAACGTGGACAAGGGTGGTGCTGCAGCTGGGGCTTGTGGAGAGAGGACAGATGCTGTGGGGGTGGGATGGCAGTTTGCAGCAGGGGGCAGGGATCCATGCTGGATGCCCCAGGCCTTCTCCAGCAGGTGCCAGTGGCTGAGCCTGGCGTGTGCAGAGGGCCAGAAGCCATCCTTAACCCTGCTGTCGGTGTGCAGCTGTCCAAAGACACAGACTTCAGCTCATCCAGATTGTTCTCATTAGCAAGTGTCAGCTTTCTAACCCTGTGTTTTATCAGCAGAGACCCTCGGATTTGGTGAGGTAGAGTGCCTCTTAGCAGGAACAACTGCAGCACAGTTAGGGTGGTTTGTGTGTCAGGGCTCGCCACGAGTCGGCTCCGTTCTGAGGTCTCTGAAGCAGTGAGGGCTCTTCAGCAGGCTGTGTGCCCCTCTTCGGGGGTGTTGAGAGGAAACGAGGCGTGTTGTGTAGACAGAAGAGAGGGGAGAGGAACAGTGGTTATGTGGGGACAAGGAAGCTTCTCTTGTGTGGGTTGGATATAACACTGAAACATCTGAATTCCACAGGTAGTAAGGGTCCATTTGTGATTTAAAAAAATGCTCTGAACAATTCATGGGCTCTGAAGTTTCAACATCAAGAACGTGAACGTGACTTTTCTAAACTGTTGTGACTTTTGGGCACTTAGCAGGCAAACTGGGAAAGCTTTTTTTAGCTGGCTGCTGTACAGACTTGTTTTAAGTAGAATGGATTTGTTAGTGTTGTTTTTTTATTGTAATGCTATTATTGGCTGCCCTCCTGTCTAAGATTTGAAAAAGTGAGTGCATGCAATGGAAGTACAAGAGGCCCCAGTAATAGTTCTCCATATTTGTTACAAAATAGACACAGGTTTCCTTTTTATGACTTTTTTTAAACTGTCTTACAAACAGTTGTATTGGTACTTTTTTTAAGTTTAGGTCAATGTTGTCTTCCAGAATACGTTTTAAGGCATCACTCACTCCTGCATTGAACTATCGCATCAACACAAAGAGTGGAGACTCCATTCTGAGCCAGTTCAATTGTGAAAATTCATACTTTTTTATTTTTTATGCAATTCAATGAGTAGATGAGCTCAGATTTAAATTCTTAAAAGCACGTTTATTGTAACAAGAATTGTTATGTATTAATACTTCAGTTTTCAATAAAGATTGACTTGTGTTGCTTATTGTGGTTTTTTCCTGCTGTCCTCGGTGACATCCTTTTAGAAAAGATTGTGTTGCTGCATGGCAGTATGGTGTGTTTAAACTCTCTCATGAAATCTGGTGACTGGTTGAAGCAGAGCAAAATATTTAAGTCAGTTAAGTGACTTTTCTCCATAAGATCTCTTCACATAAGGTTTCCCAGTGGGGAATGAGCTGCACTAAGGCGCCCTGCCTGGGTGCAAGGTGAAGATGGTCCAGCCTCATTCCCTTTTGGGGCAGCTATTGGTATTTGAGATTTTTATTGCTTCATTTCATGGCTTAAAACGAACAAAATGGAACACATGTAAGATTTTACAATGCTTTAGTATTTACTTGATGGCAATCAATGCTGTTTCAGAGGTGACAGGCCTTGAGCAGAAAGCTGTTATAAATCAGTGCCTTGAGTGTTCCCCAGAATTGAGTAGGTGTGAGGTGTGGGCAATGTTCCTATTTTCTTTGGTGTGTGGGTGGCCACAGATGACACTAATGCTGAAATGGAAGTATGTATATTTGGGGAGGGGGCAGGATTAGAGTGCTTGAACTAACCAGCTGTTTTCATTTATTGTAGGTCTCCAAAAATAGCTCACCTGGTAATGTTCCTCTGAAAAGCAGCACGTGCAGAAGAGAAAGGTAGAACATCAGAAATAGCATTTGGGGGTTGAGATTATTGCTACAGGTGGTTTTTATTGTTCAGTCAAGTCGTTGAGCTAAAAGAGTAGCCAAGCACTAGGAAGCAGACAGACCCCAGTGGGCAGACTGTTTTCAGTGTGTTTTGCCTCAGGCTAATTGCTGGTCAGTTATTGTGGGGGATCACTTTTATTTTACAGGGAGATAGGTGTGGGGGTGGTTTTTGCAGATCACTGGAGCTGATGAAAATTCATAATCCTGAACCAGTGACTTGTGGGAATCTGGGAGGACATAAAGGGGAGGTACTGTGCTTTTCAGAATGATGCTCATCATTCTTGGGTTGGAGGGATTTTGGTGCAGCTGTTCTAGTGGTGGTGTGTTGTGAAGACTGACTTTGTCCTGTGTCTGACACACAAGAGCTGATGCTGAACTTCTCAACCTGTGTGTGGGGTTTGTTTCCTGTACATGTGAAATGTGTTCATGGAACCACCACCACGGCGGGTCAGTGATGGTTTGACTTTTCCCTCTTCCAGCTTCACTTTGCCATGACATTGTGCATGTTGCTGTCCTGCTTTCTTGCTGCTGAGTGGCTGTTACTTGCTGTGAAGGTTACACACACTGATGAGAACTCCCCTCGTTTCAGAGGCGACTTTGAGCACTTGGGAGCAGCCAGAGCCCCTTCCAGAAAAGCGACCGCTCAGTGTGCGGGTCCCAGAACTGAGGCAAGGAGTTTTGAGGTGTTCTGTAACTAACGAAGGCTGAAAAGAAAGTTTGCTTATTCTGACATCTTGGTTTAGATTCTAAACTCTGTGGCTCACTGCAAAGTGAGGCGACAGAAGCAGTTTTGTTGGTGAGCTCCCCTGGAATGAGGAGTGACGTACAGATGATTATTTAGCTGAGTGCTTTCCTTTGTAGGAAGTGTCATAGTCAGTGCTGCTGCTGCACTACATCCATAAAATGTGTGGGGGAGGCTGACTGCTCTTGTGGATTTTACTTCAAAATCCATCAGGCTGTTAGGTGTCCTGTCATAATCATCCAGAGGAGAGTGGGATACACATGGCTGCTTTTAAAAAAGTTGTACAGCAGCCAGAGGTCTTTGGTAGCCATGGGAAGTTGCACTGTGTGTTACAGGGAATGGCAGGGAGGGAATACTGGGAAGGCTGCTGAGCATCATGGCTCCAAGTAACCCACAGCTATAGACTTTGGTTGGCTAAAAGGTGCTTCAAACACCAACTTTTCAGAGAAAACCTGGCACCGAGCAGCCCCACTGTCAGCTTAAATTACTGCAGCAGAAGCTTTGGTTTTGGGTTCTATTGATCTATTTTGTAGTGTTCTACAACTCTTTTTCTGGGCAACAAATCGGACAAATTGATACTTCAGGAAGAGAGGGGAACACACCTCTCCACAATTCAGCTTTTACCAGCCTTCCTGAAGAGTTGTGATCCCGGGAATTCCATGGTTGAGATGGAACACTGCCCTCTGTCAGTGCATGGACACTGAGGTGGCTGCACAGGGGGAAGGTTTCTCTGGGTGGTGTGGTTTAGATAGCAGCTGTATTGGGTCAGGTCACCTGAGGTCACAGGGAAAGCAAAAGGCAGCCGGCA
>NW_008628950.1:25122-31776 GCF_000691845.1 Merops nubicus
CCTTAGCTGATGGGAGTGCAGGCAGGCTGTGACCTCTGAGAGAAGGGGAAGAAACAGGTGTGGAAAGAGGGAACTCTTGAGCAGAATAATGTTACGTAGCTGTGTTTGGTTATGGCAGCTGCAAAGGCTCATTGTGTGCTCTCGGTGGTTAATGTTTTATGGGAGGGTTACAGAAGGAGACCAGAGCAAAGTTGATACCTTGTTTATTTCCCATCTCACAATGTCCATGTAAACAGTCACACAAAGGTACACAAGTCTGGGTTAGTTATCACAGGGCTGTAAAACAGGGAGCTGCTTTGGTAGCAAAGTTGTGCAAAAGGAAAGCTCAGGACGTGCAGAGGAGTGGTGTGGGTGCAGGGGGGTGACAGCAGTGCTGCACAAACAGGACAAGCCACCTGCATTGGTTTTCTAAACCCACCAGTGCTGCCAGAGCCACGGGATTTGAGTCATGTAGTTTGTTGTTGAGGAAACATGGGAGGCCTGGTGAGGAATGCAGCGTGGTGTGAGGTGTGAGGGCCAGGGCAGGGTGAGCTGCCGTGCTGCCTGGCTCTGGCTGTGGCCTCGGAGCCTGGGGCTGTTGCTGTAAAAGCAAGTGACACTCGGGCTGCTGCTGTTCCTCCAGTGCCTCACCCTCACCCGTGTGGCACTCCAGAAGGAGGCAGGGGTGCCTTGTCCTGCCTTCAGCTGCCTTCCTGCTCTAGCTTAGCTTTGAGAGGAGTTCTGTTGATTCCTCTCTGCTGCTTTGGAGATTGCTTCCCTCCCCTGACTGCCAAACCGAGGAACAGCACCGCCCCTTCAGCACCTTAAAGCCATCTGAAAACCCTTCAGGTGTTTCCAGTTAGTTTTTATCCATTGCCAAAGTTCTTGTTAACCCATAACTTACCTGAAGACCTGATCCTCCAGCTTGCTGGGGCTGGGAGCTCTGGGGCCAGGGGCTTTCTAATGGTAGGCTGGTGCAGGAGGTGGCTGGGACCTGCTGGCTGTACTGGCGTGGTGCAGCTGCTCAGCAGTAGCAGCAAGTCCTGTGAACTCCAGTACAAAACTTGAGTAGCAGCAGGTACAGGCTGAGGCTGCAGCAGTAGAATGAAGCACAAACAGCTCCATTCTTAAAAATTTAGAAATTACTGTACTAGCCCGTTTGCAAACAGGTATTGCAATGCCATAGCCCTCATTAGCAGGTACACGGCGAAACTCGCAATAAGACTTGAAAACAGTTCAAATAATAACAATAAAATAAGAAACTAGCACTTGCTGGAAGGTGTGCCACCCACCTCACAGCTGCTGACAGAGTTCTTGGGCAGTCTGTAGGGAATGGTACAACATTTGTTCAAAAGTACTTAAAAATCAGTGGTGAGATGGATATGTGTAATTCTGCTGTCACATGAAGCTGTGCACAACAGTAAATCTGGAGGAGCACAGCCTGATATTTTCACATATATTGCAAAAGATGAAAGGCCATTTTATTAAGAAAAGCTCATTTCTGTTATTCTGGCATCCCAGAAACGTAGCACTGTCAGTCTGAAGCTGGGAGTCTCCTCAGCATGTCTGTGACCCGATGGACACTGGGGCAGCATGGGCTGCCTGGTGGGCTGCCTGGTGGGCTGCCTGGAAGCCCTTTGGACACCCCGGTGTCAGCACATCGTGGGCTTCTGGATGAGTCTGACCTGCTGGCCTTGCAGAGCAGTGTCCTGGAGAGCTGGAATTCCTGCAGTGTGCAGCAGGGAGGCGATGGCCCAGGCTGGACAGGAGCAGGGATCCTCCCACCCTGCACCCCCAGTTCTCCAGGCAATGGGCTGAACCCCTTTTACAGGCTGCTTGTGGGACCTTCCAGCTCCGTGAGACTCCATCTATTATTTTGATTCAGTACAAAGACAGTTTGTGCTGCTCCTGATGCTATAAAAACTTGGGAGCATGGGCATTTTTCAAGTGTATACACCCACCTTTTCTGACTCAGTTATTCCAAATGAATAGTTCAAAATATTTTTTAAATTCTTTTTTCAGAGCAGGAAGTAGATTATTTAGCTGTCACTGGTTCTCTTCGTTTTGCTGGTAGCTCCAGCAAATCATTGTTGTGATTGTTTCACACGCTTTACATGAGTCTGTGTCTCACTTGTCCAAGTGAAATCTAGGCAGGAGCATGGCTGTTTTTCACAAGAAGCTTCCCAAACTGATCACTACAGAAAGAGAGGAACAGATAGAGCCAAAACCCCAAACCACCCCTGGACCAAGTTTTCTTCTCTCTAGGTAACCCAATACAGAAGTAGTTATCTGAGTAGATAGGTAGGTTCTGTCCTGAAATCTGGAATAATTGGTGCTGTTCAGACTTGGGTCAGGAGCTTCAGTTTGTTTTGCACGAAAATTGGCATTTCTGGCCATGTAGAAGGCTCATCTCCAGAGGAGCTGCTACTGAAGTCTCTGCTTACCCGTGCTTCAGAGGGACTCTTCTGGGAAGCTGGTAAGACTGTTGCCCGTTCAGCTGGGAGAGCTTGACAGGAGCTGCACTGAACCTCGTGTTCACAGGCCAGGACACCCTTTTGTTATCAGTTCATACCTTGTGAATCTGCAAACGCTTTGTCCTGCACACACACTCCCCCTGGTACTTCCAATTGGCAGTACAGTGTGAGCAGCTCCATGGAAAATGCAGTGGCAGGGTGAGGAGGAGGGAGGTGCAGTGCTGGTTAGTCTGTTACCCCTGTCTAACACACACATTCACCATCCCATCAGGAGCTTGGGAGCCCAGACCACTTCTGTCTGACCATGGAAAGCCAGCTGAGGTTACACGTATCAGCTGCACAGTTTGTTCAGGAAATAATGGGGTTTGTGGTTAATGAGTCAGGAGGTCGTGCTGGGTAGAAATAAAGGATGGCATTTCTTGATGAAATCCTCTTGGGATTTACCCAGTGGCCTGTTGGCACGCCGGGGCCTGGGCAGGTGTGTGGAGCAGAGGGAGTCTGGTCCTTACCTGTGCAGGGGTGGCTGCTGTAACTCCAGCTACTGTTAGGAGGCTTCCTCCCCCTCCAGCCTGGTCAGCTTTTATACCTGCCTTCAGCCTTGCACGGGGCGTAGACCCCAGCTCCAAATGTTCCTTGCAAGGCTGGAATCCCAGCTGCAGACACTTTGTAGGAAGAGTACTGCTAGGCAGTCAAGCAGAGAACGTCCTTCTCTCTACCAGAAACAGCTTTGCATTGCCTGACACGGCTTGGCACTTAGAGTTCTATAAAAAGTGTCTCTATACATCGTTTGTGTGCATGGGTCAGATACAAAGTGAGTTCTGGAAGAGGTGGTAGATGTGGAGGTTTAAACAACTGGGTGCATGTTTACTGTTCAGAGTATTGCTGCACAGCTCATTAGCAGTAGCCACTTCTTCGTGTGTCTCAGCATGGGGCAAGCAGGGACACGTTTTTATTGCCCCTCAGAGCTGGAGCACGTTGGGGTACTGTGCCACTGCCCCCCGCTTCCAGGAGAGCAGCCCAGGACTTCAGTGGGGGTGTGCAGCTGAGTGTATAAAACAATGCATGAATTAAAAATGGATCCGAAGTTGCAGCAAGGGAAACTTTCAATAGATGCAAGAACTTCCTGTTTCATAGCAGGGACGGTGAGGTATTGAACAGGACTCAGAGGTTTTGGGGCATCTCCATCCTCGGGCACACTCTGGTAGCAGCTGTACGAGACCATGAGCAGCCCCGTGCAGCTTCACAGCTGGTCTGGTCTGGGGGTGTGCGTGTGTGGTGGGGGAGTCCCAGGGTCCCTCCCAGCCCAGGGCCACTGGTCCAGTCCAGCATCCCTCCCTCAGCTCAGAAAATTGATCATTTCCATGCCAACAGATTGTCTTCCTGGCCAATCAAAACAAACACGCCACGGATAAGGGGAGGAGGGAGCAGACACTCAGGGGACACACAGACGTGGCAGCGGCTGCCTGTTGGAGGGGTGCTGGTGGTGGCAGCTCTGGGCAGTGCTGGGGGAGGCCACCAGCCCAGGGCACTCTGTGGTGCTGCTGGACTGGCCCTCTGCTCAGGGGACTGCAGCAGCACTGCCGGGGCCTAAGCTGCCAGCCAGGAGTGGCAGCAAGCACAGGGTTGGCCCCCGAAGGTGGGAGGGGAAGGGGGGTGCAAAGGCCCCAGCCTGGTGCAGGGGTGGCTGCTGGTGCAGAAGGGTGTTCTGCTGGGGTGGCTGGAGGAGCTGGGGTGCTGCAGGTGAAGCTCCCAGCGGTAAGGAACAGCCCTGGCCAGGGCTGGGCTAGCTCAGTGGAGCTCCTGACTACCCTCTTGGCAAGGGGTCAGGGGCAAGGGGCAGACTGTTGCAGCCCACAGGATTCAGCAGAGGCCACACTGTGGACAGTCAGCTCTTACCAGCACTTAGATCTGGGGGACGCCCAAAGTACGTGATGCTCAGGGCATGCAGGGCACTCGGTAACCTGGGCTGGGAGGTGGCACTGCCCCTTTTGGTGCCTGACAAGACACAGTGCAGCCTGAGCTCACTGCCTTCTTACCCACTCGGGTTTGGCTTAATGGTTTTTTTTGGTTCCCCAGCCCCTTGCCAGTATTGACACGCTGTCCTCGAGTGGGGAGCACAAACGTTCTGCATCTTAGTTGGGGCTGAGGGGCCCAGGTGACAAAAGCACTTTGTGTTGGCTGCACTCTGCTGGGGGCCGTGGGAGGAGCTGAGCCAGGGCTCCTGGGGGGTGGCTTGAGAGGCCAAAGCAGTGCGGACAGGCAGTGTGGGGCTGACAATGCAGATGTGCAAATAAGGACGGGGCATTTTGGTGGGTTGTGGGTTTGTGTTGGGTTTTTTCGGTTGTTGTTGCCCCCTCCCAGTTCTGGTGACCCACAGCCGTGGGTACAGTGTGTGAAGGCCACCCCTGCAGTGTCCCCCTGGGGTGGGACAACACCCCAGCAGCTGGGTGCATGGAGACAAGTATGGCTTGAGATTGTGCTGGGGCAGGTCTCTGAGGCTGTTAGCACCTCAGGCCCTGGGCTCCTCTGCTGCCTGGGGTGGCACGGGGCGGGGTGGTTGGGAGGAGGGATGTGCTAAACCTGCCACGGGCCACATCCCCTGTGCTTCTGCAGGGGAGGGAAGTTTCTGAGGGGTCTGGCACCATTCTCTGTAGGACTGTATTGAATGGTGATGCCACGTCTGGCTCTGCCTGAGAGCAGAGTATGGAGGTCTGTGTCTTCCCAGGAAGATGGGCAGGGAGGAGGCTGGGCAGGTCCCAGGAGGGGGACCTGGGTTCTCCTTCAGGTACGCTGCTGCTTGGTGCTTGCTGTTCCTCCTTAATTCCATATTGCTCAAACTGGGCTTCAGCAGCCCCTGCAGTTTTGGGGGGATTTTTTGAGGTTCTTAGACACTTTTTCCACTCAGGTAACTACAGCAGGACTGTGGGAGCTGGTGACTTGCTAAGCTGGGTCAGTGGTCAGAGTGGGCAGCCCATCTCCCTGCAGGGTCTCTGCTTCAGCAGGCTGTCACCTGCAGCATGGCTCTGTTGAGGGCAACCTAGGATGGCTTCTGCTGATTAAGGGCCACTTTTCAAGCTGCAAGATCAGAATCTCTACAGTGCCTTTGAAGAGAAACAATTTCACACAGACATGCTGGAGACAAACACAGGCTGAGAGTCACTTTTACAAGTTTCTTTATGAAATTAAATGTTGCCCCTGGTCTGGGGGCAAGCTATAGTGCAAGAATGACTTTGTACATGCTACTGAGTTCAGAGATCCCTGGGTGACCAGCCTTTGGTCAGCTACAGCATCAACACACTCTGGGTTTCTGAGCTCTGCGGGCAGCTGTGGGGCTGAGGGGTCTGCCTGCCCCTGGCACAGGGCTCTGCCCGGCCAGGGCACGGGGTCACTATGGCTTCTAGCGCTCGCTGCGGTAAGGCAAATCCTTCCTTTTGCTAACCAAGGGCTACACTGAATTTTGGCCACAGTTTGGAACTTGGGTACTTAAAGAGAGGCTCTTAATGACAAATTCAGGCCTTTTTAAAGTGGCTTTCTGTTATTTAAAGGAGTCAAAACCCCGTAGGAATACCCCTTGAACTGAGGGTCTGTGGGAATTTGCATGACAATCATGGGTTTAGTCTTCCAGAGCTGAACTGGAGACTCTGACTTCTGGGAGCTAGGTTTGGAAATATTGACCTTTCTTAAAAACAAAACAAAAAAAACAAACCAAAACCAGACAAAACAGGCATCGAGTTAATAACATCTGACAATAACAATTACAGACTTACAAAATACACAGTTCTGATTTTACCATAAATAAACACATTACAAACAATGAGCATTTTCATTGGCCAGGAAATAATGGCAGAACGATGGAGACGAGAATCTAAGGAACTGAGAACGGTGTTAATTAGGCACATTTTTCTCTAACTTAATGGAACTCAAACCCACTAGAGAGATTCTTGAACTTACTCATGCTGCAGGTTGATTGGCACAGTTTTAACGTCCTAGAGAGTTCGTCAGTGGTGGTGAGCTGGGGAAGGAGGGAGGTCACAGTGCAGTGTCACTGTCCTGCATCGCCCCTGCCAGGGCTGACCGAGGGGAGGGGCGTGTCTGAGGAGCGGGGCAGAAGGGTTTGACCCCCGCGGGAGAAGGGGGTGTCGGCGAGTCTGAGCCGTGGGGCCTGCGGGGCTGCGAGCGGTGCCCTCGGGCGGGGCAGCCG
>NW_008628951.1:0-4462 GCF_000691845.1 Merops nubicus
CTGGGAGTCACAGTCAGTCTCAGGCAGGCATTCTCCATTGGGTACTTATTTACTCTACATCCCGCAGTAGCCAAGGCCAACAAAGTAGTAGGCTGACCATTGTTCCATAATGCGTCAATAAATCTGTCATGGTTTAGGTGTAGAGCCACTCTCAGACCTGTAACAGAAGTTCTCTGTTAATCCCTCTCCTCCTGAAAGGGGAGGAAAGAGGGAATAAGTGAGAGAGTTATCAATTAGAAAAGTAAACCAGCTTAACAATAATAATAGAAAAATAGTGTGTGTGTGTGTGTGTGTATATATATATATATATGCATATAAAGTCCCAGTATCGAATCCAACTCCCCTCTGATGGCTATAAATTATTGTCAGCGCTGATGCTGTGGAGCAGGCCCTGGGGAAAAGTCCCAGACTGGACTCAGTGGCAGATGGCAGCTGGGTACAGGAGCTGGATTCAGGAACTTGATTCAGGAGCACACAGGTCTGGATCAAAGGCAGAACGGACGGAGTCCTCCTCGTGTGCCAGCCATTGAAGAAGTAAGAGAGGAAGGGCTTGACCCTTGTGATCCTTCAGCTTTATTCTGAATATGAGGGATATGGGATGGAATATCCCACTGGTCAGTTTAGGGTCACCTGTCCTGTCTGCGCCTCTCTGCAGGTGCAGCCTTTGCTTTCTGCACTCCTCCATGCAGTACGCAGGATTTAGCACTGACCTTAGTTTGCGTGCCAGTCTTTGTTGGTAGCTAAACATAGCGTGTTACCACTCCTAGAAGCAGACACTGTCCATGAAAATATGCTGTTAATCTCAGAAAGTGAAGTCAGTTAGAAGAGCTTTAGCTGAAAAGTAAGATCACTGAATGGAACCAGTTCTGTTCTACCCCAAACCAGGACAGCTGGGCACAACATAGATGGTATCGAATAAGAGGTGGAAGATCCTGGCTGGGCTGGGCTGGGGCTGGTTTTCACCTGGAGTCGGGAGGGAGCTGTAGGCGGGGCAGAGAGCCGAACCAGCCAGCGGGTTATTCCCTGCACCTATGGCAGCAGAGCTGGGCTGGGCATGGGGCCGGGGCTGAGGGGGGCTGGGGATTTCTGGGGTGCGAGTGCCGGTTGCTGTCCGGAGCCTGTGTGGTGCTCTTTTTCCTTTGTATCCTTTGTTATATATTGTTCTATATATTGTTACTGCTGTAGTTTACTGTTCGTTCTGCACTGTTGTATTAAAATTCTCCTCATCTCAACCCACGGGGGTTTGCATTTTTCTCCCTCCCGTTCAGGGGATGGAGGGGTGGGGGTGGGAGGGAGCAGCCACATGGTGCCCTGCTCCTGCCTGGGACTAAATCACCACAGTCTTCTTGGCACCCAGTGTGTGGCACAAAGGAATAAGGAGAGAATCTGACCAAAGCATGTTAAAAATATTTTGTTATACAAACTTTTCCCTCTTTGGAATTACTTAAATAGTGCATGTCTACAATGATAGCAAATTTGCTTGCGTGGTTATCTTGCCTTAATCCTCATAATATATTGTGTTAAGCCTCAGCTGAACACAATATATTATGAAGGTTGGTGTCTAAAGGAAAAGTGGTAGCTCCAAATATCCTGTGTCAGGGCAGAGGGTTTTAGAGGATGGTGAGATCCAGCAACAGCATTCAGGGCTAGCTCCTTTCCTGTGAGATGAAGACATCAACTCAACAGCAAGGGTTCTTATAGTTATGCAGGTATTCTTTGTCTGCAGCGCTGGGGCAGCGCTGGGGATTTTCCACCATAAGTTCTCCCAGCCCCTGATTCTTCCAAAGCAGTTTATATTTCATTTCTGCCAGGGCAATTAACATGCCTATCTTGAAACCCAAGCGCATACCTACACACCTCTCTAAGGACAGAGGGCATAAGTCTATGATCCGACGTTCTGTAGCCTCTTGCTGCCATCTAGTCTCCTTTCGTCACCATCACAGTCCTCTCGGGGTCATCACATTCATCTCAGAGATCGGTTACTTCCTCCGGTGGTCCATAGTCTTCCTCACGTTATGTGCTAGTTGAGCTTTGGGCTTCCTTTGTCCTTATGTGGTCATAGAATTAGTTTATCCATCCTTGGCCCTGGAATTCTACAGGAGAGTCAGTTTAGAGCAATTCTTCAGTGCTTATCTTGAGAAAGATGCCATGAATTCGTGCTGCCAGTGATCTAGACAGGAAGCTTAACCAGCTGTCTCAAGGCCTGTTTAACCTCATCAGGCCAGAAGTTACATTTGAGACATCTCCTTATCAATTCTACTCAGTAAATAACAAAGACTACACAAAGGAGGGGACGACATGAAAAGAAGAAAATAGAAGTAAAGCTTTTATGTGTCGCAGTAAGGTCTCAGAGATCCTCGGGGAGTCAGCCATTTCCCCTGGGCGAGCAGCACATGCATGACTCTGCTCTTGCGGTGGGGCTCTGCCGGGAGCTGCTACAGCTCCTTCTGAAAAAATGTTCTGAAGGCTGGAGCCTAAAGGAAACGTGGTAGCTGGGTCTGTGCATTAAAGGAAGTTGCTGGATCACAACATCACCTAAAACCCTCTGCACAGAGTAAGGAAATTTGGAGCTACCATGTTTTCTTTAGCATGCTGCCATTATGAACATGTTATGTTCAGACAGGGATGAACAGGTCCTGGCGCAGCCCTGCACCAAAAGCAAAACCGTTCATGCACTGCTCTGCCATGAAAGGGGCTAGCTCTGAATGCAGTGGCTAGATCTAATCATCCCCTAAAACCATCTGCACTGTCCCCTTCCCTTCAGCCTGCAGGCTTGGACACCTATCCCAAATTTTCTGGCTCTGTTTGGAGTGTTCTAGGGGCCAGTGAGAAGCAGCAGCTGCTTTCAGGGCTAACTCCTTTTCTGGGAGAGCTTTCCTGGACATTTTCACTTTTAAACTCGTGTTCTGTAGTGATCCGGTACAGCTCCGGCAGAAAAGAATAGGTATAGGAAGTCCAGAACCACGCTGGTAGCCCCAAATTTCCTGCCTCTGTTAAGAGGGTGTTAGGGGATAGAGAGATCCAGCAGCTGTATTCTGGGTTGGCCCCTATCCTGGGATAGCTTTGCCTGGAAGTTTCTGCTTTTAGAGACGAACTTTTGGGTGAATCGGTACAGCTTCAGCAGAGAAGAATAGGTTTAAGAAGTCTGCAGCCTGAAGCAAAGCTCGTAGCCCCAGATTTCCTGCCTCTGTTTGGAGGGTTTCAGGCAATAGTGAGAAGCAGCAAGAGCATTCTGATCTAGCCTCTTTCCAGGGAGAGCTTTCCTGGATGTTTTCGCTTTCAAAGCCAGGCTCTGTAGTGATCCGGTACAGCCTTGGCAGAAAATAATAGGTTTAGGAAGCACGCAGACTAAAGCAAAGCTGGTAGCCCCAAATTTCCCAGCTCAGTTAGGAGGGTTTTAGGGGATTGTGAGAACCAGCAGCTGTTTTCAGGGCTATCCCCTATCCTGGGAGAGCTTTGCCTGAAAGTTCTCACTTTCAGACTTCAGAGACAAGCTCCAGGCTTGGGGAGGAGTGGCTGGAAAGCTGCCTGGCAAAAAAAGGGCCTGAGGGTGCTGGTGGACAGTCAGCTGAACATGAGCCAGCAGTGTGCCCAGGTGTCCAAGAAGGCCAACAGCATCCTGGCCTGTACCAGACATGGTGTGACCAGCAGGAGTAGGGAGGTGATCATGCCCCTGGACTCGGCACTTGTGAGACCACATCTCCAGTCCTGTGTCCAGTTTTGGGCACCACAGGATAAGAAGGACATGGAGGTGCTGGAGTGGGTCCAGAGAAGGGCAACGAGGCTGGTGAGAGGGCTGGAAAACATGCCTTGTGAAGACTGTAGGTCTGCAGCCCACTGCACAAGGCCGGGCGATGCAGTGGTGGGGAAACTCATGGCCAGGGAAGACGCTCGTGTTGTCCCCGTTGGAGGTGCACAAACGCAGGGTCAGGGACAGACCTCCCGTGTTCTGTGTCTGCTCCCGCTCCTCTCTGCAGAGGAAGCGCTGAAGCCGGAACGGGAGCCCAGTCAGAGTGCTCTCTCTCGCACAGCCACCGCAGGAGCTGCTGCCATGCGCCTTGTCTTCGGCACGCCCTTGCCTGGCCATGAGCCAGCACAGCGGCTGTGTCACAAGGTGGAGCCAGATCTCCAGCTCCACGGCGGGCCAGAGCCGTTGTCTCCTGCAGCCAGCACAGGAGCAGGGTTTCTGCCTACGCGTACAAGCAACCGAAGCAACAGGGGTTGTCTTTAAATGCTGATAATGTCTACGGATCGCTGTGAGCGGACAGGGCTGGCCACTGAGGCAGCTGGGCGGTGAGGCCAGGGTTCTCTTCTGGGTCACTCTTCCTGAGGATCCTGGTGGCTTCAGGGCAGGGGTATTCCACTGGGTTTTTGCCGCAGGGGAAGACACGCAGCCGAGGTAGAGGAGCAGGACTGTTCATTCTCCTGCTTCCATCACAGAAAGAAAGATGTGACTGGAAAA